>NW_003202973.1:97968-139192 GCF_000006405.1 Perkinsus marinus ATCC 50983
GTAGATCATATGTGATTCAACTGCCATTGACTTTATAAAACTAATATTTGGTATTTATATAAAAAATGATGTCTATATCTTCATGAGTGTTTGAGGATAATATTATTATTACTATTGGAGTGGTCATTTGATAATTCAGGTATAGCCGAGGATATTGGTCGGCAGCTGTTGGTGTATGGTCGTCGGATTAGCCCTGCTGAGTTCGTGAAAAGGCTTGATCAAATTGACCACTGTAATGATGGGTACTTTTTGGGAGTAGTCTATGATTTGGTTGAAAACAGATTTGACTGTTTGGGTATCCTGAGGTTGAGTGGTCATGATTCAGATGAGGTCCGTCGAGTGGCACAGAAGCACCTTATGGGGAAGCCGGTGACGATGACAGGGGTTGGAATGGTTCAAAATGTCATGCAGTTGTCGGAGGTGCAGAAGCTTGCACAGTGGAGTGCGGCGGCGGGGGCGAGGACTGCTGCTGCTGGTAGTAGACACTAGTTGTATCTCTCGTTTCTATGGACCGGTTTCGTATGTTCATGAGCTGAGTTGGATATGGGGTGGTAGTAGTAGTAGACGTGGTGAAGTTTTTGACTATTATGTATTTGTGATTCAGGGTGAATTCGGTTGAAGAGAACTTTTGGTTGGCGAAGTCGTGTTGGAATTTGTGTTTTTTTCCTCAGCTGAGCTCTGGAGCTTTCTCACTTATTATAGAAGCTTACATACGAATTCGAGTAGAAGTGTACAGAAACCAATAAGAATTTCTCCCAAAATTTCCTCACCATTTTCATATTGTCACCAACATACGTAGTTGACCATGCGCATGTTCCCCCGCACTGGTATCTTATTACACTGCGTGTAAGATTCAGAACAGGTCCATAGGAAGCTTTTTAGGGGTGTTTTACCTCAATGTTATCTTCGGCTGGAGGGACTTTCTTGTCCTTTTTGCTGGTGGGGTTTTTATGGGGTTCAACGACGCCTTTTTTGAAGGAGAGCTCGAGTGACTCCCTGACTGCGTCTGAATTGCGCCTACCAAAATGGCAGCAAATCGTCCTCAGTTTGTGGCGCCTGCTAGGGCGGTGGAGGTTTCTGTTGGCCTATGCAGTGAACCAGAGTGGGTCGATTGGCTACTACTACCTTTTGGGTGAGTTGGGAAAGGTGTGGTATTGTATGCTATTTCAATGGCTCATTTTAGGGAGCCACGATTTGTCGATTGCAGTGCCAGCAGCGAACTCACTTTCCTTTGGGTTCACAGCTCTAACGGAAGCCTTGTGTTTGAATAAGACACTTCCTGATAGGTTAGTCTTCATCACGATGAGAAGCATTGACATGGTTTTTCTATGTAGGTATACTATGGCAGGAAGTGTGTTGATTTTATTGGGCGTTTTCCTGTGTCTTTATGGCAAAGTGTGATACCGCACCTGTGTGAAGTTATATATCATTGAATGGTACCATTTCCTGTATATCTACTATGATAAGATCGTGTTAGTGTATGGTTGGAGTGATTACAGTATTGCTATACTTGTCCTTGTCTTCCTTCCATTATGGCGTACATGTTACCACATCTGCATTCTGGCTGGGCGGTCGACCAGGCTATCTTGGGTGAAGAGGAACGGCTGGTCTGCATACGGTAGGAGGTGGCTTTCATGGTTCCTGATAATTTCTCGAAAAGTTTTCACCCTTGAATGAATTTTATCAACTCGGGCATGGATTGAATAACATTCCGAATTGCAGTGAGAAAGTATGTTTTGGTAGCAGGGTGTAAATGAACAAATTTAATAATATTGGAAATGTTGGTATTAGGATTGAAAAATTCAATCGTCTTACTCTCTCTACAAGCCTGGGGTACAATAATCAAATGGGATGAAGGACCGAACGTTGGAAAATTTGAACGTTGTTTGAGGAAGGAAAATCTTCGGGGTGCGGTATGCTCTGGCGTGTATCCCAACACCAAACAAGGGTTTGTAATCGATTAACATGGCGAGCGCTATATACATGCTGTGGTAGGGAAGTATGTGGCAGAGCATGTATGTGTCGCTCGGCATGTGGAAGCTCGGTGTTGGGTTACATAGCGAGTGGATTTATGGATTCAGATTCGGCCACGACTATGATCCTCAATGCATGCAAATGGATGAGGTTTTGTATAATTGTGCGGAGGATGTTAAGAACTTCGCGGCGATCTACTTGGTAGGGAGAGGTCCCGGGTTCGAATCCCACAGATGTCATTATTAGGTTGATACTAGGGAAGTGCCTGATTTCAATACGATGTATGAGTTGTATGATCCTGTTACAGTTATGTTTTTCTATCGGTAAGTGTATCTCCAGCCCGGAGTCACCCCCGTGTCACCACTAGCTCACGAGCATTGTTCATGGGAAGACGGAGGCTTTTTGTTTATGGTAGGAATAAACATATGATGATCGATTTGGGCACTGGTAACAACAACAAGATCAACTGGCCTATGAACAACAAACAGGTTAGTACCACGACTACTATTTGTAGTTAGAAACATGGATGTCCCCGTAGGAGTTCATTGACATCCTTGAAGTTATATATAGAGGAGCAAGGAAGGGTCGTGGATTAGTGGTATCACCTAAGGACTACAGTAGGCTCCTCATCTGTATATGGTGGCAAATACGACTACTGCTTAGGTACGAAGTATAAGTATTAGATTCTATCACAAACACTGTTGGTTGGTATGAAGGTTTGCTGTTTTTGAGTGTTGTGTTGTTGGTTAAATCAACAGCGGTGGTGATTGCATTTTCGAAGGGAATTAAAAAATTCGGAATTAAGCGCTGAGAATTGAAATTAGCGTTAGTTATGTAATTGTGTTGACATCGTGTTCGTATGTGGGGTTGTATTTTACGTACTAAATGTAAAGGTTGTGGTAAACCATATAGGAAACTTCCTTTGAAATGCTACCAACGATAGGGGAAAACACCACACTGGACGAGTCGATTCCTCCAACATCGGCGAGAGGTCGGTCATCTTCGGCGTCAATGGGCGACTTATCGGCAGCTGATGGTGGAAGGGATTCGCCCGTTTTCAGTTGTGGTGGAATGGGAGATGAGGAGGCGGTAATTTCGTGGCGCGTGACGGTGAGTATTGTTACTCTAGTGGTATGGTAGATACAGAGAACAGCTGACGAGGCTGCGGAGAGTAAATGGAGTGCTGTGAGCAAGGGTTATTATAATGACGCGTACATTATGCAAATGTGCCGGTAGTGCAAGGCTCAGTGTGTTGGTCATCAGCAGTGTTGCAATGTTTGTTCGCTTTCCTCAGCTGAGCTCAGGAATTTACTCAATTTCTTTACAGAATTCGTATAGAAACCAAGGAGAATTTGCTCAAATTTCCTCAGAATTTTCATATTTAGATGTGCATAAATTTTTACACTGGTCGTCAGGCACTGGGCGCATCGTCAACCTGTGATAAACCGGGGGTATTTTGCTCGAGTGCAGGCTATGAGAAATGCGATATTGGATTTCATAAGTGATGTTAAAACAGAGGGAAAAGATGCGATTCAGGTGGGCGTAATCATCGAGTATGTGGATGATTGGGAAGAAGGAAACGAGTGGTATTCATTTTTAGATAGTGTCCCTAGGAGCTGGCATTGACACTACTTACTGGTGGCTAAGTGATCAGGAGGAGATTCGTGGGATCAAACTTAGGTAGGAGGGGCTCAGTCGAGGCTCATCACACTGTGCGCGTCCGAAGTTCAACATGGCCTAGGCAGGCACATATCGATTCCGTCTAAAACTGTTGCTAATATAAAGTTGATGTTAATGGAGTTTCACCCGTGATATGGGAAGCACTAGTGAAAAATCTTTTTCACGACTACTGCGTAACGCAAATATCGCGTTTTTCACCGAGTTTTACGCCATCTTTACGTAAAACGGGTAAAACTCCAATGTATATAATAAAAATATAAAAGGGAATATCCATATAGTAGTTTATCTACGGTTGTATATATTTTTATAGGGGATCTCAGTATTGGAAAATACGCACATGGTCAACTGCATATGTCGGTGACATTAGTGGAAATTGTGAGGTAAAATTGAGGAAATTCTTATCGGTTTCTGTGTATTTGTACATCAATTTTATATTTAAACTTATATAATAAGTGAGGGAACTTTTGCACCCAGCTGAGGAAAGCGAACATATGCTTCATTACTGATCAAACTGGCTTGCCAACTATCACGCCCGGGTGAGATAAACTCCGTAAAGGTACTTCATTTCGTGTGAGGCTCATGTGAAGTTATCGTAGGTATCTCGAGTTGGACATGCCAGAAGTGGTGGATCGGAAAACGAGTAGTGTGTCTGGGGGGAGTCTTTCGATGAAGTGTGGGATTTGAGGTATGATATTGCGGCGAGAGGCGCTGTGGAGCAGACTTGGAAAATCCAAGGACGATCTCGTTATCAAGGATGGTAGGCTGACGTTAGGCTAAACTTCCGGAAGGTATGGTAGGGAATCTTTAGGGTGCGGCGCCCGATGTATACGGGCGGACACGTATAGGTCGGCTTGTTGCGACTTGAGGGCTGTGGAGACGGTTTCGGGCGCTCTTGGGGAGATAGGTGAGTCTGGCGGCTCTGATGGGATTCTTGTGTGTAGTATCTTCATGGTGTAGGTTTTGCATCCACTGGAGTACCGACATTGTTCATCGCTGAGTGTGTATTGGTGTAAGGGTCTGATTTTTGAGAGGCTGTGAGAATGAATTTGTTAAATTGCCAGATATATGCCTCCAGAATCGAGTGACAGGTTGTTGTCGTGGATTAGTGGGTCGATCGAAGGAGCTGAATGTCGAGTGCTGGTGTAGGTTTTGATGATAGTTCATTGAAGTTTCACCCATTTTACGTGAAGTGGCGTAATACTCTCTGGAAAAAATGATAGTCGTAAAATATTTGTTCTACTACAGGTGAAACTCTATTGTGTTAGGTACGAGCAGTGCAATCCTGATGACCCATTTGGACGGGTTATGATGGAGAACCTCAAGGGACGAGGATGTCCACTCATAGGGTTGGGAAAGTAAGTCGCACACGGTTGGGAATTAGGTCAATGCATGGTATAAACCAATCTTGACGTCTGCGTGATATCCATCATAGGTACCCTACTGTCCAGTCGCAGTGTGAGCGATATGAGTCATTGGGTTTCCCATATTGCATAGTGAAGGATATGCTTGCAGTATACGATGATACTTTGGTGAGTTTTGTTGGAGTCTTATTCAAGCCTCTCGGGGTCTCAAAATCAAAATATGGGTCCCGAGTTGCTAGGGAATCATTTGTGTATATCTACTCTGACGTAACGGCGTAAATTTCCATGATGGAATTGGAAGGCGATTCTGGTAGTAGTGTTGAAAATGAGGAACAATGTGAGGTTAGACTTGCCTGTTTTCAGATGGACGATGTGGATGAGCAGATCCGAGTCGCGCGCCTCGAAATATTTGATGAAGTTGAGGAGTGGCAGCTGATGATGTAAGGAAATTAGAGGGAGTTTCTAATTGATTTACGATTGCCTTAGGCGACATTACTTCCTACTCCTTGCTAGTACCACTAGGAAGGGCATATCTTTCAAGCCTACTCAAAAAAGAGTTCAAACAAGTTTCTCGTAGTATAAGGTGTTCGGGTTAGAAGTCGGGGAGGTTTTCCCTCAACGCAATCGAAGACTGACTTGTTTCCGAATCTTATATTTTTTTTCCAGGCTGAGTTCTTCTCTGGCATGTCCGGATTGGGTCCTCGATCATGATACTAGAGTCTTCAATAAGGGTCGAGATCCTAGTTCAGTGACAGATCGCATAGTATCGGAATGATTCCGACGGAATCGTTTTCTTCGTGTCATGTTGTTCGTCAGACTGTTCATAAGTCTGGCAAGAGGACAAGAGTCGTTCTTTCGTCTCCCCTTTATCGCCTCTCAGGAAGTCTTATACCCGTAATATACAGTGGCACTGTAACAATGTACGTACGGGCTTGCTATCGCCGCTTGGAGTGGGTTCACGATGGACATCGAGCATCCATTTCAACTCGTTATGTCCCCAATTCCCCTTGGGTACTACCTGTTGTACAGTTTCCAGAGTTTTAGAAATCCCCGGGTACGCTAAAAGCTTTCAGGAATATAAATTTCTTGTAAGGTTTCTGAAAGTTTCCAAAATGGACCAGAAGATGAATGAAATTGTTCGTTTTGGTGACGAAAATCATTTTAGTCACCAAAACGGATCTCATTTCAGAATATGGTCGAATACAACTGCTATCTACGGCTGAAAACTCCATCAATAGTCTTTAGATATCGATGCTCTTTCAACAAACGGCGTGGGTACCTGAAATGCCAGTATTGGAGTAATTCGTGAAAGTTCTGGAAATTCCTATGTTGTACTGAAGATTAGCCGTCAGCTTTCCAAGACATGAACTCTCTGGAGATGTAACATCTCAGATGTTCAACCCCGTGAGAGAACCGAGGCGAAGACCGTGGACGAAGTGGTGCCGGGCAGCGTTCGTGGTCACCCCAAACCATCATTCGTTCCATAGAGATGGGTTTCACTCATTCCGGTGGGGAGCGTAGGAATCAGGACAATCTTCAACGACCTCGTCCACAAGGCAGCCCGATCGTAGAGCTCTAGAGATTCTGCGCGGAGCGTAATGAGCTACCGTCGCCGGGGTCTGAAGACATTTTTTCCCTGTGCTGCAGCTTCGACTCGCAGGGAAACTTGTTCTGCTACTTCTGCAGTACGAGCCTTCTCGCCGTACAGTTGGAGGATTTTACACTCTCGATCATACACTCAAATGTTCATGGTTCGGCGGAAAAATGAAGCCAAAAATCGATCTAAGATGGAGTATCAAGATAATAACTGTGGATCGTTGTGCATCGGGTACATGCTCTGCATGGAAGACGAGGCGGGGGCGTCGCTGAACTTCCTGCACCAAGGCAACCCGTGAGGGAGGCACTGAGCGGACTGTTTGCTTATCCCGCCACATTTGTCGGCTGTGAACAGATACATGGATGGAATTTGTTAGTCTGGCTTCGTTCATCATGAATGGATGCCTTGAGTCAATATCCGATGTTAATAATCAGTATTATTGGCACATGTGTATTTATGTCGAGTTGTTCGACCATTTTTAATACCACTCTAGTAACAACGGTCTCATCAGTGCTAAGCCGGTACCCTGAGCTCGCAGCTTAGGATGTCTCGGGATCATTCGGTTCCGCACACCAATCTGAGACATGGATTCCATATCTCAGACTCAGTATTACTAAGCAAAGTGTAGCTGTGGGAAAGTTCCGGATATAGTGCTTATGCTGCGAGGGGCTTATTACAGGGGGCCGCGCTATTATGCTCGAAAGAGAATCATCGCTTGAATTCGCGAACAATCCACGCAATATTGATTGACGATTGCTGTGCATATTCTTTATATAGGTACCCTTCTGTATCGGTCGGCATCAGTTCAGCTATGGAGGCCATTGTGCGTGCGTGCACGGACGGAGTACTAACATATTCTCGTTAACTCATCAGCCCTTTTCGATCTTTTTCTGTTCATATTCTACCTTTGTTCTTCCCCGAGTGTATTTCTTGACTAGACTATGCCATCTCTATCCGTTGCGATCAAAGCTATTCAATCAGTTTGTGTCTAATTTCGTGGCGAGTGACGATGGTCGTTGTACACGGTAATGATAATCAGATTAGTAGACTATCGCCTGTTGGTACTAGCATGTAACCGCCCCGGTAGCAATCCATTGATCTGTCGTACTCGCGAGAGCATTTCTTTTAGCTCAGTTGATACTAACTTTATTATGGTGGAGACAGCACTGAGCATGGACTGCTTCTGTGGTTGTTTTCGAGACAGTAAAGGCCGCTGTATTTGTATGATGAGGATCGATCTTATTATTATCCCAACAGTGTGGTTCTAGTTTCCAAGCATGATTACCTATGATAACGATCAGTCAGCTATTCGGCTCATATTGCAGCTGTCGGGATCAGTCTTCCCGAGGTCGTTACTTCCAGCGCTCACTGCGGGTTTGATAACATTTGGTAGTATACAATGGCGGGTAGTTGGAAGAGTTCCATTGGGCCATTGGCATGGGCGACTTCGGTGTGGTGATAGTGTGACGGCTTTATTGATGTCATGTTAGGCCTTGGATTCGAGGTGGCATCACAATGGATACCTGCAGAAATCCAACATCCTTTCTCGGTGCAGATATTTGCGATTATCCTCGGTTACGTTATTGTATTTCGTACGAATATGGCGTTGGGGAGGTAGTAGTAATGGGAAATGCTATAGAAGTACATCTAGGATATCGATTTGAAGTTGTTATGCGTAGTTGATTACTTCGTGCGTTATGGGGAATCCTTGCGGTGCGGGCAACTTCCGAGTCTAAATCTTCGTTAGGCTTGAGAGCCCAAAATCAAACCCCGTAATCTCTGGTTTATCGTTGTACACTAGGCCTTCGTAACGAAGGGGCGGAGCTCACTTAGCCCACGTCTATTGATTAGATCAATGAATTTGACATAGGTCCCCGGTTCGATCCCCGGGTAGGACATTTTCCCGCCATTAAAGTTTTTGGTGTATATCTCTTCGAGCTGTTCGCATAATCGAGTTTTTCGATTTTTTCTCAAAACCTCCGCATATAAAGGAGTCGTTGGGGAGTTATCTGATAGCCTCCCACGCTTCGTAGTTACGTCAGAGTAATTCTGCACGCACGCACAACGCAAACGTGCCTGTTGTTGCGGTATATGCTCCGCTCGCTCCGCAATGATCAACTTCACGGCATATGACCGTTATTCTATGAATATAATCACTATGTTCTATCTTGGAACAGTAGGTGTGTTTCAGGCAGACATTTTGACTCAGCGTGCTACACACTTGATCGACGCAAAACGCTGAGTTTTCGAATTCGCCCACGGAAAAAATACCCCATTTATAAGGCTCTGAACGATTATAGTCTACTTAGGGCGACTTATTGGATCATCTTCGGTTTTCATCTGTGCGCTATTGTAGGTATCGAGAGGGAATGACGAGTGTACAGCAGATGGTGTCGAAATGGGGTGATGCGTTTGTTGAGATATGCAGCTTTATCACAGTTTCTCGAGAGAAGGTGGACGCCAGGAAGGTGGGAGCTTGTTCGTATCATTGTTGAGGTTTGCCTCGGATGAGGCAAACGGTGGTTGGTGCTCTCTTAGTGGGAGAGTGTTTTGACGACGATCAGGCGAGGCTTCTCGAGAAATTCAAATACCGTATGGTGCATTGGTTCAGCTTGCTCAACGCGGTATCGACGATGTCCCTAAATGGGGGAGAGGTAGCAGCTGAGAGGAGCTCGCTGGGGTCTATAGACTGTGATGTGTGCGAAGTGTGGTAGGTGGATCTGACGGAGAGTCTTGTGGATTGTGGTTTGGGGAGTAGTAAGGGTTTGGACGCCTACCACTCCCCGGCTACATCGGCGACTAGTTTCGACTCAGAAGGTAATAGTAAGGGGAGGAGACAGTTATTGTGCAAAAATGAAATTGTTGTTGTATTTGGTGTTCCGGAATGTGCACTACTTTTGCAGACTAAATGGGAACCGAAATTCGGTTACCGAATTCTTGATTTTCTCATCAGTAGTTGACACGTTTGTGAATTTTCGGGCGAGCGAGATATTCGTCTATGTATAGCTGGTGCGAATTTCTGGGTTGGAAATCGTAGTGGTATCTGATGACAGGCTCTGTGGATGACTCATCAGCAACGAAGTTGCTCATTGTGGGAGAGTGTACGGAGGAAGAGGTGATAACATTCGGGGTGAATATCAGCGTCACGCGCCACGAAATTCGGGGGGTTGGTCTCTGTTGAAATGGTGGTTATAGAAAAAGGCGTTGGCTGATAGAAGCGACAAGCCGCTGGTGGTTGCTGGTTGGATCACTGAAGAGATCACCAGAGCCTCTTTGGAGGGCATTCTACTGGTAACAGGGAGAATTTTCGGGCGAGCGCGCTTTGCATCAGATCCCTCCGCCGATTCTCTCTCGGTGTTATCAGGAGGTGTCTAATGGCATGCTGGGGTATAACCAGGCGTTTAAGGTGGATAGAAAGATGGGGTGTAGCCTTGGAGGAATATATGATCGCTTTCCTCAGCTGAGCTCAGAAGTTTCCTATACAGTGTTGGAGGAATATATGATCGCTTTCCTCAGCTGAGCTCAGAAGTTTCCTATACAGTGTTGGAGGAATATATGTTCGCTTTCCTCAGCTGAGCTCAGCTTTTTTCCTATACAGTGTTGGAGGAATATATGTTTGCTTTCCTCAGCTGAGCTCAGGAGTTTCCTATACAGTGTTGGAGGAATACATGTTCGCTTTCCTTAGCTGAGCTCAGGAGTTTCCTATACAGTGTTGGAGGAATATATGTTCGCTTTCCTCAGCTGAGCTCAGGAGTTTCCTATACAGTGTTGGAGGAATATATGTTCGCTTTCCTCAGCTGAGCTCGGGAGTTTCCTCACTAATTATAGGAGTTTATATACGAATTAGGGTAGAAGTGTGCAGAAACTGATGGGAATTTCCCAGAATTTCCTCGGGATTTTCATATTGTCTTCAACACATGTAGTTGACTATGTGCATATTTTCCCACACTTTCCCAAACTCAATACCGCGCGCCACAAAATTCATGCATAGGTCAGCTTGGTGCCCTTCCCGTTTCCCTTTGCTCAAATGGTGGCCGCCCTGTTGGTGGTTTTCCTGCTTATATTACCAATGATGGTGTTGAGGATGACTCAGAGTAGGTATACTTAGCTGTTTTGGATTTCCCTGCTACACCCCCTCCTCGGAAGTAGCGTGGTCTACCTCAGGTACTGTCCTGTCGCCGATCCTCTCATTCTTCTGCCTTCTCGGCTATTGGGGCCTTAATGAGATTGCGGTAGAGTTGGAAAATCCGTTTGGGGATGATGACAATGACTTGCCGTTAAAGCAAGTTCATACGGTAGTGCTATGTAATCGGCTATTGGGGTTCGTTTGCTTACTTGCATCTTTGGTGAGATGGAGGGCTAAGGATTTTGATCTTACCATCGATACATTTGGTACACTATGAATTTCCAATGGACTTTCGGAAGCAGCGAGGTGAATTTTATGATATTTTAAAGCGACTAGTGTGGGCACAAATGGCGACGTAATAGATACCGGCTAATTGAGCTGTTCAGAGGGAGTCTGTTCTGAGATGGAATCTCCAAATGTGAGTGATCAGGTTTTTGTAAAAGGCATTCGAGATTGCGCAGGAGACCTGACCGGCCTCAACGACGATAGACACGAGTTGAGTAGGAAATGAATATTTGTGTATACTCGGGAGAGTGTTCTGGCAGGTACTGAATTGAAGAAAATTCATGAGGAATTGGAGGCTCTCGGCGTGCCCGAGTCACGCTACTTTTCGGAACAGCTGGGAATCGTTGATTTGTCGAGGCTTAGTAAAAGCGAATTGAGAACAAGATTTAACAGCGCTGAGGTTGCGGTCAGGGTTCACAGGTCCGGCTAATCAAGGTTGTGAACTTGTGAATTGAAAACTCATATTTGTCAACGTGAATAACAGGTGGAATCTGTCGGAGTGAGTGAGGACGTTGAGTATTAAATGCATGATTGTTATTATGAGTATGATCATTCAAAGTGCATTGATGAAGTTTCACCCGTTTTATGTGAAGTGGCGTAATACTCTGCGGAAAAGGTGATATTCGCGGTGATATGCAGTAGTCGTGAAATATATTTTTCACTGGTGTTTTTTTATATAAAACACAATTGATGACGACGACAGCACAGTCCTATGGTTTCTATACTGCCATTTTTTTTCAGGCGTATTGCTGAGTTGTCCGGAGGTGGCACGGTTGGAGGAGGATGACGATGATAATGTATTGTTGGGCATTTACCATGAGTTCGATTTCTGGTGGAAAACTAATGTGGTGTTTTCGGGCTCCCCTGTGGAGTGTTTTTGAAAGTTGTTGGATTTATGGTATGCGTTGAATGATTGACTACGACAACAAACAGTCATCGTTGTTGCTTATACTGCGTTATACGGGATCGGTGTTCCCTCGAACGCTTTTGCCATCAATTCTGTCAGCGGCTCTCGCGGCTGGTAAGCTTTTCTTTGTGTGAAGCTGGAGTTGCTGTCAGGTATTATATTCGACGTCCTTCCCTTCGTCCCTCCGACGATCAAACATCCTTTTGCTGTGCAGATATTCGCTATTATACTCGGCTACGTTATAGTGTTTAGGACGGACATGGCGCTGAATAGGTGAGGATTGTTTTGATAACTATCCTCATAACTATCGATAACTATACTATCAATACTATCGGGTTATCGGTACTATCGATAACCCAGTAACTATCCTGATAACTTCGTAATGGGAGAGATGATCGTTGTCAGCGGGAATCGATCCGTTTTGAAGCAGTAGTTCTGATGATGATTGTTTTTGTATAATGTTAGTGGTAGGTACTGGGAGGGTGTGACAAACGTTCACTTGATGATCTCCAAATGGGGCGATGCCTTCATGCAGATCAACAGCTTTATCAACGTCACAGTTCGTACATGTTCGGAAGAGGAAGTGTGATGGGGTTGTCCATTCGGCTTTGATCATGGTCGACTTCGGTTCGGTTTTTTAATCAGAAATTGACCGCCGACTTAACTATAACTGTTTTGAAGAGCCATTCGCTGTTTATTGCTTATGCTGGGAAATGGATGGCTCGCGAGGAATATGTTTTCACTCAGAGAGGAGAGTTGGAGGATGTGAGGTCGAGGGCGTTGCATTGGTTTACTCTCCTAAGTGCTATTGCGATAGCGAATTTGAACGGAAAAAATGTGAGTTCACGTTACTGCGCTGAGAAAAAGCCCCGTGGCAAACGCCTAGTGAAACTTGTCCTGGGTCTTGGCAAAAATATGAACGAATCAGCGCAAATCGTATTTCGTAGATACGCGGTTTGCGGACAGCTTTCAAGCACCGTTCGATCCACCCCTCTCGAGCTGGGGTCGCCGTTGGACGTTTGAATGAGGCAGTGAAAGTGACTAAAAAGGATATGGAAGAAATGCTATCGATTTCGCCTGTCGAGAGTGGTCAGTTGATGATGGTGTAACTGCTGCTTGAGGAGCGTCTACTCAGTGGTGTCTCGAATCAAGAGTCGTTTGTTTCCTTCCAACAAGGAAGATGCTGGCCTTGGGCGTTTGGTCATCATCGGGCACTGCTCTGAGGAGGAGGTGTTGGAGGTGGCGATGTCATTATTCTCATATTTCCTGTTTTTGAAGGTGAATCAGCTGGAATGCTTTCCCGACAAGACTTGTATCATATCGTTGTGGATCCAAGAAGCTCTCACGAGGCTGGTCGTTCGAGGCCTCATCAAGGTAGGTTTTGGTCTTTCCTCTGTGCTTGGGAGCTCGTCGTGTAAGGTTCCTCCTCCTATAGTGTCGCGGTGTTATCAGGAAATCTCCACTGGGATGCTGGGATATAATCAGGCACTCAAAGTGAAATGAGGGAAATAAGCACATGGGCGACTACATGTGTTGATGGCAATATGAGAATTGTTGAGAAATGTTGGTGAAATTTTTATCAGTTCCTGTACATTTGTATCCGAGTTTGTATATAACGTTTTATAATTGGTGATGAAACTCCTTGGCTCAGCTGAGGGAAGCGATCATTACACTGTGTGAAACTCACAGGTTCTTTACACAGGTCTCGCAAGTGCCGTTCCCGTTCCCATTCGCCCAGATGGTCTCCCTTTTGCTGCTCATCTTCCTTTTCATGTGCCCTATTATGGTTGTCAAGATGACGGAAGGTGGTCACCTGTTATACCCCCTCCCTCGTGAACTCGATAGAGTGTCAGTAGCGTAGTCCACCTCAGGTACTGTCCTGTCGCCGATCCTCTCATTCTTCTGCCTCCTCGGCTATTGGGGCCTCAATGAGATTGCGGTAGAGTTGGAAAACCCATTCGGGGATGATGACAATGACTTGCCGTTGGAGACGATTCACACAGTATTTGCAACTTCCCGACACTGATTTGATAGTCGCCTCAGGAGTTCGTCGATTCGCTTCAAACGTGTGCTGTTGTCGGCCCAGCGAAGCCTTTTCATCACTCTAGTCTGGCGGAGATGGCGGGGGAGCAGCTGAAGACTTTCAAGGAAGGTGAGGAGCTGAATTTTCTTTTCATGAGGGCGGTCCCGTTCAGCTTCATTGAACTTTCCGGAGTGCGCACTAGCATCGAGCAGAGAAAAACGTAGGAGTTTGCCCCTGCCGAGTTCAGCGCCCTATAACAGAATTTTCGGCTGTTATCGAGATTAATAACGAGTTGGATAAGATGGGCATCAGAAGTTTGCATTTCGGACCGGAGGTGATCTTGAATGACCTATTGCTGCTGACGCTGACAGACCTTCGACACCGATTCGGACCGGTGGCTTTGAGAGTGTACAGGTGATCGATTACAGTGTTGGGATATGCTCAGTAGTTTAGCAGACGCATTCAAGAGTTGGCGGCAGAGTCGGGAGTGGTAGATGTGAAGCATCTGGCTATGGTGAATCGGTTTCGAACTCATGCTGTTCGCTAATTGAGGATTCGGCCATACCTTGTCATTTTCCCCTGAAACGTGTTGTGCTGGGGTCCTCTCCTTATAATGATGATTCCTGTGATAACGATCATCCTGGATTCATGCTTCAGCTGCGAGGCTTGGTCTTCAACGTGAAGGTGAGTGATACGTTTACGTTCATGAATAAAGGAGTTAACGCGTGACCCACTCCAACGACTGCGTCGCAGAAAGGATCAACTCGATGGCTGTCATTGATGCTGTCGACAGAGTACACCCCCAATGAGGTATTTTCGTGAGTCTCGTGAATCGAGCCTCATCCATCGGATCGTTGCTCTCTTACAGAAATGCCCTGCCAGTAGCCTCGTTATCGTCCGATGGTCGACAAGACCGTCCTCAGATGCTCCCGTCGATCCTCTCCAGATGCCTTCTGGAAATTTTCACCGACATGCGTGGTTTCGAGGGAGGAGGATCAGGGCGTCCTCGTGGCTCTGCCTCTCTCAAAGACAGGGTATCTATCGTCCCGATACTTTCTCTGGTGGAGTTAGGATGCATTTCGAGCGACACTGAGTCATGCTGCATGGCTCGTGCATATTCCCATGTTCATTTCCTGTACATTTTTTCAGTCGGTTGGATGTTGTGGACTTCCGTGGGAGTGTCTTTGGCTATTTCATGTCAGTTTCCTATTATTGTTGTCATCATGAACCCACAGGGCGTGTCTTGTCCCCCACCGCCGGGCTATACTCACGCTCAAGTACAGCAGATGCTGCAGGCACAGCAGCAGGTGAAGAAGTAAGCAAGTTCATAGCCAGCTTTAATTTTATGGCGCGTGACGTTTCAGAGCACCTTCGGGTCGGCCGAATGACTGGCAGTGCCCTAATGTAACATGTCGACATTGGAACTATGAAAAACGAACGAGGTGCAACAGGTGTGATACACCAAAACCGGTAAGTGCACCAAATTAGAGCGTCTTATGTATACGACTTGCTACGGGAAATTTTCGGTGTTGGAATCCATCATAGCCTTTCTCAAGGACAGCTCGCTGAAGGAGTTATAGTGTACTCGTTTAAAAATATTACCTATCAATATATCCATGCCCTCATATTTATTATATAAGTATATCTAGGAGGTATGCATCATTATAATACCAGATAGATTAAAATAATCTATATTTATCCCTCTATATCATATTACACGATATTCCTTATTATATAACATGGCATATTTATTCATAGCAATAATTATTATAATAGGAGAGGCTATATATAAAATCTATATCAATATATACCGTGTACACTTCTAGTCGTGGGCACTCGGATGGTGACCGTTGAACGGTTGCAAGCAACAAAAGGAAAAATTGAATTTGCTCTAATGGGCATGATTTAAATAGGGCTTATTGTGATGATAGACTCCATGAAGCAATGATATTGTTTATGGCGATGGACTCTCTGTGTTGGGTAGGTCGTACAGCCGGAAACACCGAGTCTTGGTGGCCCTCCTGGACTGTTCAAGAAAGGTTAGTTTGGGTGCTCCGGCGAGCCTCCCTGATGCATCCCGTAGGTGATTGGGTGTGTACGGGATGTGGCAATGTGAACTGGGACTGGCGAGAGAGATGCAATATGTGCAACTCGTTGCAACCGCAACTGCAAGTGAGCTCTGACATATCCTTCGGGCGAGCGCTTTTGACGTTGGCCTGTTGTTCAGGAGAGTCGGGAGGGCCAGAGTGGAGGCCATTACGATAGGCAGGATCCCACAGACCGAGAGAGGCATGACTCTGATAACGAGTCGTTGGATGAGTTCGGGCGGAAGAAAAAGAAGAGCAAGCATAAGAGGCATAGGTAAGGATGATCGCGTCGTGCATTGTGAGGAGTCTAAGTGAAGATACGACCCTCTAGCTGATCGACAAGCAGCAGAATCAGCAGCTAAAGCGGCGATGATGGCGGCAACTCGGGCCCTGGGAACGTCGGTCTCTGATCAAGGTAAACATTGAGTGTTGTGAGATTGATATCTTTGGTGACAGGAGGTATTAATCGTGAGGGACATGAACAAGATGCTGGCAAAAGAGTAGGGTATTACGAGCGTAGGGGTGGTGACGATTTGGGTCGTATCTTTATCGTGAGTCGTAGCTGTGTGGCTCTCAAAGAATGATACGTTCATCATTGTGCCTGTGGCTTTCACTATGTTGGTCTCTCAGGCGAGAGCAAGAGTCGGGTGTCAAGGATCGAAGATTAAGGCAAGTCCCTAGTGGTCGAGATGATAGTGGAAGACGTTTTTCCTCGGTCAGGACTCGGAGTCGCTCGCGATCACCACGTTACTGAGGGGGACACTAGAAGCATTATACCTTATCGATCTCATTCGATTGGTCATTGAATCGAGTTGTTGTCGTGTTAGAAAGGTCACTTGGGCGCAGCATTTGGATCTGGGGATGAAAACTGTTCACTGTGGGGCAAAGGTCTCGTTTCGAAAGAACCCTGGTTCGTTCGAGTATCATCGCACGGCTCGAGACGATTGGATCATTGCTCGACAGCCCCACTATTCTCTAAGCCCTGTTTGATAAGTACAGTACGCGCCATCTAAATCGAGCAATCCTTGTCAGATCGTTTTTTCTTCGAATACATACGCCGATGACGCCCTCAATGCGAAAGCAATAAATGTCAAACCTGGCGGGAAGCAGCCGTAATGCGGCCTGGTTGGTTTACGAATAGCGGGAAACGTATCGAGCAGGAAATAGTTTTCCCGCCTATTCACAACAGCTTAAAGGTCTCTTGGCTCTGATCCTGCTATCGGCAAAAACAGGATGCGCTTGTTGAGATACTCCTCAAGTGCGAGGACTCCACGGGACAGCAAACTCTCCTCCAGGAGCAGGCTGTGGAACGGGGTGATCGGGTTATTTACGGTGTCAAGTTTCATCCTGAACTGGCTCCTACCGAAGTCGCGTACTGGTCGATCGCCAAGGCCATGAGAGTTACAAACTCAACCAAGTCTACTGCTGGTCTCGAAGAAAGGGTTGCGGTGAACCAGCAGCCGGCCGATCTCATTTTCGAGCTCACACGTAAGCACTTCCGATTACCCAGGAAGTACTTACGTTACTCTAGTAAGGTCCTTACCGTGCAAGAGATTGTCGAAAGCATCGGGGGCCAGCGCCTGTAGTTAGTGGGCCGGCTAGAGCAAATACAAGTGGCAAGTATGATCGCCTTCGATTTAATTAAGTCACAGCAGTGTTGTATAGTCAGTAGTTTCTCTCTCTATGATTGCCGAAGGGACGTAGTTGAAAAGTACGTCTTGCTCTGATTCTTGCTGTCCACAGAGGCGCCGCAGGAGATGCGCGCAGGAAATCGAAAAAAGGGCTCGATTTTTTCGAATTTGAAGTGCGCGACTTGGATTTCAGCATGAGAGGTATATCTAAGATGTTTGGCGAAGAAATTAGCTCAAAACTCAATGTATCGGAAGGAAAAACGATCTAACAAGGATTGCCGGTTTAGATGGCGCGTACTGTACGTTTATCAAGTGCCTCTGACCCCCGCTATTTTGGTCTCTCGGGCTCTCTCTGGGAGCGTTAGAACAGAACCATTCCTCAACACTTGTCCAACACTATTGCAACTTGCCATGTAATGAAATCTATAAAAGTTTGTGTAAGTGGTGAGGACATGATGTAAGTAGCAAATGAAGCGATGTTAGTCATCATATCGAAACATCAGTGATGTTACATCACTTTTGTGACTTGAGTTCGAAAAATATGGTTTACTCGCATTCAAAAACCAACTAAATAAACCTAAACGCTGTAGACACCTTGGCTTCACTGGTAACTCGCACTCACCGGAAACGTCACATCTTTCAAGATTCCACAAATTCCTGAGATTTAACTTCATCAGTCAAACCAGAATCCACAATGCGCTTGACCCACCGAATTGTGAATGATCGATTCCTATCTTGACATATCCGTGTTCACCCCAGTCAGTGCCCCAGGAGTTTTTGACGAGGTAATAACTGAAGGAAACGTACTAAATCCTGACTTTGAAAGCCCATGTTGTGAATCACGCGGAGGGGAATGCAACTCACGGATCATGCGCATCAAGATCATACCCTACTGCGACAACTCCATGGTTCAAGACGACCCCGCAATTTCCTGAAGAAAACTAGCGTATCGGCTCACTCTAGCCAAATAGAGTGGTCCATAAGTGATAGGAAACTTACCCTTTATAACACCTTTTTTATACAACTGGAATGTCTTTGAATCTGCTTCGACAGCGACACTTAACGGTCCCATGTGAGCTATAGCCCCCAAGACAGAAGAATAAGACCCCTTGACACGTCCAAATCTTACATTAAAAGGCTGAAACGGGGAGATTCGATATTATGCAGAGGGAGAGATTGGAATTCAACTCACCAGGAATGCTTCCTGAGTCCCAACATTTGCACATAGCTGGTCGTGTGCTTTGTATGGATAAGTCGCATTCAACTTGATACCGTGATCTTCCACGTATTCATAAGCCCTATCCATGTTACCACCCCCGCATCCCCTGAAGAAAGATACTATCATGTCGCCTACAGACTCAAGAAACTCTGCTCACTCATTTCCATACTCCTTACTGCAATCCATCAATTGTTGCTCTGATAGATCTACAAGCTTGCCAGTTACTTCTTTGTACAGACCTTCCAGTGCCCCTGCACAACCGTCCATAACATGATGGTGACTGGATCGATCTCACCAACGGTCGAGAAAGCCCAACAGCTTCCGCACTCCCCCTGATTCTTCACCTTGGTTACTCGGCCTTGCTTGACATAGTCGACTGAGCGTGGTAGATCTTCGAAAGCTCCATCGTACTGATAGGTAGTCCTGCTGGTGGCGGCTGACAAGAGAATAATTGAAGTTTGTGGAGCTGTGGATGACTCGCTCTTCAGCTTATATTCAATTCAACATTACTGTAGTTCCTCGAAGCTGACTGCGCAGTGCCGAGGAGCTTTCCCGTCATAGTCGCTTTGAACTCGGAATTAGTGAGATGTGAGAAGGGAGTTATCCCAAGCTCGTATGAGAGGCCTGAGATGGAAAATTATCAGCTGCCATACAGGGCTATTTCATTCATGCCTTTCTTGTTCATCATTTCTGCAAAACGCAGATTAGATTCAAACACGGCTTTACGATACGAATCCTCAACTCCGAAATCGTGACGGTACCTGAGAATAGTTCTCACATGACTAATTTGACTGAAATCGATGCTCACTTCTCCTTGTAGGCTTGGAACAGCATTTCGACCTCGACAGCGGTATACTCAGCTGAAGCACTGACGAGGATCGTGAGAAGTAGGAAAGTTGATTGCATGCTCAAATCTCCTGTGCTTATCGTTTTCAACCTATCTTATACGAAGCATTCCCCATTCTACCCCAAGCAAGCCAGAATTCTGCATGAGAGGTTCGAACTACAATGCGGCAACTTTATTCATGTGACAGTTTGTGTCCAGCACACACATACGGTCGCCAAACGAAAGTCGACACATTCGCTCGAAAAGTGAAGACGATACGTAAAACGTCTGGTGAACAAGATTGAATCAGAAGGGATATGGAAGTACTGCGTGACGCAGAAAAATATAGTGACTTCTCTCCCATGACCCAAAATTAAGTGTAAAAATAACAGTACATATCATAAAGCCAATCAACTGAAATACAAATCACTTTTGGATGAACACGTCGTAACAGTATACTTACTCTTGATGAATTCAAATCCTGCGTTTGCGTGCGCTTTCTTGATGATGGAATCCTTGGGATTGATAGCAGCATGAACGGCACGAGCCGAGGTAGCGTTGCCGGTACGAATCTGTGAAAATCAGAGCTGGAATACATGCTCGCTTCCCTCAGCTGAACTCCCGTATAAATGGACAGCGTAACGTTCTTCTACGGTTGACGTTACGGTGTGCGTAACGTGAGTAGCTTACGGTTACGGAAAGGGTTCACGACTTTATGGTTGGTGATGAACTGCCTTCATGGAATTGTGGCGGAAACATCCGCTGTAAGGCACTCTACCATAGCACAAATAGTTGTTAAACTCATTTCTGGTGGCTCGGATTCAACCGAACTGCTGAGAGCGTAACATTTAGTTTCGTATTGACCAGTCGCCTCCATTTGATATTCCGTCCGTCTTACTCCCAGGCTGGCCCGAAACTGCCTAGGCGGCCTCTTCTATGCACGCGCGTTCAAGTGGGATAGATTTAGGCGACTTGAATGGTCAATCCTCGTTTTGTCCATTGCATCTCCGTAAGACCCGTTACGGAGCCGTAGCTTTACGGTACGTGGATCGAAGCGTAACCGTAAAAGTGAGCCGCAGCGGTCCGTAACGTAACTCTGCCCATCGATGAACTCGGGCGTTTTCTCACTAACTATAGAAGTTTACATGCGCTTTCAGGTGTACAGAAACCAACAAGAATTTCTCGAAATTTCATCAACAGTCGATAGTTGATTATTAGAATTTATTCTGCATTATTGAGAATTTCTCCAAATGCGACAGGTGCATCCTTACATAATCAATAGTATGCTTCAACAACTGGGAAGGAATATCCGTTTCTTTGTACTCTGGTTGAACGTGGAGATGGACCAACTTCCCCATTACTCCATGGAAACTCGAGTTTCCCCCTCCGAGGGCTGGCCTCCTGATGCACACATCTTAACGACCCCCATACTGTGAGCGATTCTTACTGGCATGCTTTGAAAAGATCCTCCGCTTCCGCGTCGGAGTAAGTTACAAAGCGAAGATACCCGAAGCAAGCCTGAGAAGCTCTCAGTAGGAGTAAATACCCACCGTTTCGGACTTACGCCATCAACATTAGAATCATTGTAAACAATCATAGTCGGAGGATACCCCACAGCTGCTCCTCCACACCACCAAATTCCATCACGGTTGATCGAATAAACCAATTCACCCTCAACTGGTGGGATAAGACCGAGGAAGAGGGTTAGACCCATGCTGATAATGAGAGCGAGTCCCGCCATGAATCAGAAATGACAACTAAAACCGGCCAAGCAGAGTTTACTCATGATATCAATGTAGTCAGATTGACTCTCTAGATTACGGGAAAGGTTACCAGGCTCTTATATGGGTAAGTATTCACATTTGATTGTAGCCTACATAAAGTAGGGATCGAGTGAATTCATTTTAGTTGGGGAAGCCGCACATCTCCTACACCTACGGAGTTCCGGTGAGCGCAGCAGAAGGCCAGACCGAAACACCAAACTTCAAACCGGCAGCCCGCAAACCAGGAGCCGGAGACTATCTCGGCGGAGGTGGTAGACCGACCGTCGGTCACTGACGTCCGGTCCCGGGATAGGGCTGTAGGCTGTAATGAGATCTATAAGCCTGTACTGCGAGACGATCGCGAGTTGCGGAGCTACTAGCAAGCTCCAGCATCATCTCCACCGTGACATGGAAGGGAGGGGTGAGTATAACGTTAACAGCCGCAGCCCGAGGTAACGCTACTAACGACGAAGTTCCAAGAGCCACAAGCGAAAGCCATGGATCAGCAGCCGGACCATGATCTCTACCGTACCTGTCGCCAAGAATCTTTCGTAGTGCGCCAAATGAAACGGTCATTACCGCACCCACAACTAATTTGGGAGCATAGCGAAGCGTTGCGGCAGTGAAATCGCCTCAGTAATGAGAGACTATGTAAAACTGGAACGCACTGCGCCGAGCACACAATCTCCACACACATGCGCGCAAGATACGTGTGCGACCGTCCCATGGAACTCAAGACATCGAAACGCGTGAGCACGCATCAGCGAATCGTCGAAGTTGGTAGCTGTAGCCGGAAGACCGAACCTCTTATACAGGTGCGAAAAATGAAACGGGCGCTGAACATTATATCAGTGCGAACTCTCACACAGGTGCAGGAAGTTATACAGGTGCTGCATCTGATAACTCCCTGGCAAGTAAACTGTGATTTGCAGCAAATCATAATCCCGTGACATGCTGATAGTAGTCAAACGTGTACGATCGGACTTGTGCCCATTTTTAAGGAGCGTATTTTTTCGTGGGCAATTTCGAAAATTTAGCATTTCACGCTAACTCAGTAATGATTTAGGCTGAAACTTTAACAAGGCATAGATACAGAAATGAGCTACCATACACTAAAGTGAAACGGTCATATTCGTGACCGTTGCTCACGTGTAAGTGGATTGGTACAAAAGTTGCTGGATCGTTGTTCATATATGTTTGTATCTTACCAACATGTACAATAAAAGTACAATTAGGGCAGTCAGAGTGGAAGAGGGGCACTGTTAATTCTAGCACATAGCGTCATACCCCAAATTATGGGGTATGACGCTACATCATTTCATACATCCTCTCGTACCCCATCTTCTGATGCCCCACTCATACGAGCTATTTGTGACCCCATCTTCAAGGGTCGAGTCGCCTTACCGGTTGTCCCCGAGTTCGAGCAAGTCGAAGCTGCAACGCGAGTGCTCCCCTCTGAAAAGCTGTTGCTCGATCAGTCTTTCCAATTGTAAGCATCACCCTTATATCAAGAGGGCTACAGCAGGATCTGTCTAACGCTTGAGTATCAATGGAGCTCAGATGTAAGAGGCGATCAAACACGCATCACAGCCGTGGACCTAGCGGGATTAGATGAGAATCATCTTTGATAAGGCCTTAAAGCGGAGGAAAAACTGCACCGCAGTGATTGATACAATAGGTGAAATCTCGCCGGAGAGTTCCTGCCCACATCGGGGTAGTGCGGATCTCCCAGCACTGGGCGGTCGAGGACTCGCCCGTTTCATGTGAATATGTCCAAAGTGTGCCAGCCTCTACAAAGAACACGGGCTAAACTCGGGTCTCTGTACAAGATTTTTCCTAGCTTTCCTCTTTCATTGAGCCCAGGTCTAGCGAGAGGTAGTTGTTCACCTCTGCTCTGGTCTGCCTTAGACGGCCGGTCACGGGGGATCAACCACCTTGTAGAAGAAAACCAGCCCTCTTCCTCACACCCCCCAAAGTGAGTTCGATGCGAGCCTTGCTGACTTCCAAAAGCGAACAGCTCCGCCCGTCACAAGCACCAAATCAAACCAAACATAAAACTGCAAAGTCAACACCTCCATTCTACATAGAAACTTATCTCGATCATTTTTCAGAAGGCAGTTGTCGCCGAACCTGGCCTATGCTAGCTGATATATCACGTAATACATCTACAGCACTTTCCCGTGTGTGGGGATCAGTATTGCTGCTCAGAGACACTATAGCTGTATCAAGCGCCCGTTGCCACTTCGCCAGTTCGGAGCTGTTGACCTGAGATCAACCTCAACATCCAACGAGTTCTTGGCGACAACCATAGGATCGACCGGCTATCGCAACTCTATCCAAAAAGTAAGGCAATTTTTGGCTCACAACTCCCATTTCGAAAAAGTCAAAAAGGCGATATTGGAACAAATAACGCAACTGACCCATACAATGCTATAGCCACATAACTCGTTCAATCAGATTCTGATCACACTGAATGAAACCGTGAGCTGAACGGGAGTTTTAGCAAGCTTATGTTTATCCACAGCCACACACAAGTAGTCAACTTGTCACTCTGCCCGAGACCGATACCTCTATGGATAGTTCCTCATCGCTGCCTTTATCGTGCTCAACAGCAACTGTCTCATCATCCCACGAGTCAGCGAGATCCCGAGGCATTCGAATCTGCATCACACCGCATCAACCACAAGTTGCTAGTGTGAAGCTCACTTGCTCGGGGGGCACCACGGTCGGGCTACCCGCCTGCTCTGCTGTGTTCGACTTATTAGCATACGACTGCGGCAGAGCTCGACCTTCCGTAATAGCTGTTGATAATGCACCCACTGCTGTATGAACCACTGTGCCGAACAGAGACGACAGAGATGTGTGTTCGCCCTGATCAACGATCATGGCATCATAGCGTGTTTCCAATGGGAAACCAACCATAAGAGGGTCAATCTGAGGTGCTCGTTGAAGGGGCTCCTCGGGGCTCACTTGCAATTGTGGTGCGAGCTTACTCTTTCCCTGAACACGCGGTTCATCAAGATAGCAAATCGGAGACAACAAGTGTGGGAAATTACGCACATGGATGATGACAATATGAAGGTTCGGAGAAAATTCTGGGAAAAAATTTTGATGGTCTTAACTCGTGTGTAAATATCCACAACGTAGCTTTGGAAACTCCCGAACTTCCGTATATTCCATCACTGGACCCAGCTACCTCCATAGTCATCGTCAGAACCTTTTCATCATCTTCAACGGTATCATCACACACTATTCGGGGACTAAGAGCAGCATCGCCGTCTCGTAATCGCAGAGCTCTACCAACCAGAGGCTCCACGCAGTCGACCGGTGGGTACCTGAAACACACTAAGGCCGAACACCCAAGCAGCGAGCCTCTACCGCATAAGGCGCTGCAAGCACGCTGTATTATCTCCATTGATAAGGGTACCTGCTGGGAGCTTGAGCAAACATAACCACCCTTGGTAATTGCCTTACTTCTGACTTGTAGAATCATGGAGACGGCCATAAAGTCTACTAAGGGCATCGAGAGCTCACCAGTCGCCGACCAATGTAGGTAGGAGTCGGCGAATATGAAGTCCCATAGCTGAGGGCAACCGGAATACACTAGTGTGTTTGAGAAATCACGAAAAACGTTGCGAATTTGGTGATAATGAAGCTGTTGATTAAATCCTTCACGATTCCCAAGAATACTAAAATATCAGAAATCAATGTCCCGGGTCTCGTCGTATTATTCATAATGATACACGCCCGGCTCGTTGCTCAGCGAAAGACGATTCTGCTAGTTTATCGCCATCTCATTACGTTGCGTAGAGAGCATGTCAGCCGAATACACAACCACTACTTTGCCTTAGTTCCTTCTGGACAAACTCCGAAATCCCACTCTAGGCAGTTGAATATGCATACTTTCGACTGTGACTTCCCTAATTTTCAAGAGGGAACGAAAATTTGAGATTATCCAGATCGTATTATCCGATGCTAGTGTACTCAATGTAGAAAGATATGCACATGGACGGTTACATGTGTTGGTGACAGTATGAAAATTGTCGGAAAAAAATTTGAGAAATTCTGTTAGTTTCTGTACACTTCGAGGGCGAGCACCAGGTGCTGATTGAGCCCAACCCACTACCCGTAGGACTTCTACAACGTGCATCTCTCGAGCAAATATGAGGCGTATCCACCGCATCAAGAAGAGGGACGGTGCAATCTTAGCCGAGCTGAGAAAGTTACGGTATGCTCATTATTCAATTCCTCGGTATGCATACTTATGAAGGTGGTTACTGAGGTCCTCGTCAGCTTGAGGCAACAGTTTATCGAACACGTATTCACACCTCTTTAAAATCTTCGACTTCGGTTGACTTTGCGACGGCAACAGAGTGTTACCATTCCCTGAGCAACAACCATAACAACTTACATTAAGTATCTATCACCTGTCGATTCCGAATAGAACATCTCAGCATGCTGTATAGTGCCAGACATGACTGTATCGAACAACATGAAAGCATCTGCTTCACCATCCGCCAGCCCATGCCGTCCAATACAGTTGTCGGTATCATCACCAACTAGGCCGTACCTGTGGTTGTGGTAGTAGTACTCTACGGATGGTACTACTGCTTACAACAATACAGTAGCGATGTCGCTCATGCCTTGGCGATAGTCCTTATTACGCTCTTTACACCACACCTGAATTCTACCATCAAAGAGTTTAGATGAAGCCGAATCACTCAATACGGTAACCGTTCAATCCGAGGATACATAGGGTACTTGCAAACGTATTGTTTTTGGATTCGGAGCGGGGTTTCAAGTAAACCAAAGGAGTTTCACCCGTTTTTTCGTGAAGTGGTTAAAAAACCGATATTCACGGTGATATGCAGTAGCCGTGGAATATAATTTTCACTAGTGTTTTTCATATAATGCTCTTCACAGCACATAGACGTGATATGTTGGCCGAGCAATACTACTGTTTATGTATGCTATGGGTAAGTGTAGTTAAGTTCCCATGCCTTGATTAAAGCGCTTATATCGCTACCCTTGCAGTTGGACTTTTCATTAAGTTGTCGGATAGAAAATCAATTTCACGGGTGAACTCCAATGTAGTGATGAACCCCACCGTAAGAAATCGAGTGCGAAATCCCTGGTGAAACTCCACAACGTTCGACGAGTAAGCGTTTCACTAAAGCCTTGCAGACTCTTCCCACTATTACATATAGTATTCTCTGCATACTCCTCTGATTGTCCTCTATACTGAACCACTCCCTATTACTATAGTTAGTGCCTACACAGCAAATGCGTATAGCTTCACAGCGTCACCTACGAGAAACGTCCACCCAGATCTCGTTGAGAATGTCTGTTTTCTTATGCTCTTGATTCCATGGGTTCTCTGATGCCTTCGACAGAGGATTGCAAACCTGTCATTCATCCCGCTCTACTCAGCCGTGGAGAGCACCAAGCCTACGTTGGGGTCCATGCCCTTGAACTGTGTGGTCAGCAGACCGCCACTCTTAGGCTGATGCTTGGACGACAACGCGCGGTAGTGTTTCCGATTACCCTCACAGTCCGAGGCTTCCACTACTGTCCGCAAAAACCGCGGCCAGTAGAACGATCGGAGCTAAGCACAGTAGTACTTGAGCGAGTTTACTTCGTAAAGAAAGTGTTGGAGGTATATATGCTCGCAGAGCTGTTCAGCTGAGCTCAGCATTTCCTCGCAAACTGATTCGATTAGGAGTGTACAGAAGCCAATAAGAATTTCCCAAAATTTCCCACACTGCGTAAAAATGATCATACCGTAAATTTGGATTTACCTTGGTGATATCCCTATCACCCTTCAACACGGCTCTTGCCACGTCCTTGATATCCTCTTTTAACTCTCCCGTATAGACATCATCATCTACACCGATAGAACGTAACGGATTGCCGCCGTTGTTGTCTTCACTATGAAGCATATTAGAAAAGAAACGATACAAGCTCAGCGGAGCGAAGCAGACAAAATCCAATTATTAAATTTCAGTACACATCACATCATTCTGATCTTCGCTCGAAGGGCAACGAGTGATAGAAAAGTCACTCTAGTATCGAGAATAGAGCGGAACGGATTTTTTCACCCAAACGTTTATACCCACAACACTGGCGTGAACTGCGATAACACAAGTACGAGAATTACCAGAGATACTCAAGATGCTGCAGTAGCTTTTAATTGTTAACTTCATAATGAGTACGCTTACACTGCCATCTCCATTGCAATCTTTCCCCACGGGTTGTACCCTATGAGCTCGAAGTCAGAGGACTTGATATCGTCAATCGTCTTCACATTAGGATTGATCTTCAGTAAAGGGAACGGTCTCGGCGTTCGCCTACCACCACAGAGCCACTTGCGAAACTCCAGAGGCACTATCACTACTTCAACTGTTGTCGTAGTGGCTCTATATGATTGTTATAGACATGAGTATTTCCAAGATGATGACAGAACTCCCCAGGCTTCAAACCACACACCTGTGAGCAAAAGCTAACCTTCTCCTACTAGAAGGAGAGCCCACCACCTGAGCTAGCATGCAAGTTAGTAGTGCATAGGAGGCAATGTTAAAGGGAACACCTGAGCCAACAGGATGTACACAACCCTCTGAGAATTCCAACCCTACCAAGGCCCATATCTGCACTGCGTTGGTACATAGCACATGAGAGCTCTTGCTTGGAGTTGACATAAAATTGGCACATCATGTGGCACGGCGGCAGAGCCATGAGGGGTAGAGCTAGATGAGAAGTGAAAGACGAGTGGTATCACTAAAACCTACCAGTGGGATTCCATGCAGTCATAATTATTCTCCTATCCATCGGATTTTCTTTCAATTGCCTTATGACCTCAGCCAGCTGGTCCACACCGCCACTCTTAGAGTAGTCAGCGTGCATATCAACGTAGCTACCCAAGTACACTACCCGTGCCAGTCACTAGAATGTGTATTACTCAGCACCGAAATGCCTCCACTGGAAGCCATAGACAGGTCCAAGATCACCCTCCTCTCGGTGTGTAAGGCCTCTGCCGTCTAGGAACTCCCTAGTACCATTCAGATCCCAAATCTGCCCAAACAGCGCCACTCAAGCCGACCATTGAACGTTTTAGCACGGGTTAAAACGACCCAAAAGGCTCAATCGCCGCCCACCTTAACGCCTTGATCACTGAGATGTTTCGCATTAGTATCTCCTCTGATGAACCAAAGGAGCTCCTCCACTACTCCACGCCAGAACACACGCTTGGTAGTGAGCAACGGGAAAACTCCATCTCTTAGGGAAAACCGCATATGGCATGAAAATATTGTCTTTGTACCTACAAATGGACCTCTACCCTTCAACACGCTGAAACTAAACCATTACCAACGCCAGTCCTATCATCAGCATCCTCCCCATTCTCAATGATTTCCTCGATAAGCCTCAAGTACTCATACTCCCCGTGCTGGAATTTCCCTCTAGGGCAGCGCTCCGCTAGAGACAACTGGCAGCCGAGAAAAAAGGACAAGATCAATTATAGTATAAGAGCTCACCTCAGTTTTGTCAGAGCCTTCACGCCTCTTGTAATCAACAAAGTCGTAGGGAATATCGCTGTGACGGAAAGTCCTCGACACGGCAATAGGCTCCCTATGCAAACAGACGCAGTATGGGGAGAAAAATATGTTCATGGTCAACTAGGAAAATCCTGGTGAAATTCTTATTGGTTTCTGTACACTTCTACCCGAATTCGTATATAAACTCCTATAATTAGTGAGAAAACTTCTGAGCTCAGCTGAGGAAAGCGAACATATATTCCTCCAACACTGTACAGGAAACTCCTGAGCTCAGCTGTGGAAAGCGAACATATATTCCTCCAACACTGTATAGGAAACTCCTGAGCTCAGCTGAGGAAGCGAACATATATTCCTCCAACACCGAGTAGACATATCTCCCACCAGATTTTCTCATCGATTTTCTCCATAAAGACATCACACTCCCACGGGTCGGTCCCCACTCTAGTCGTGTACAGCGTACGGCCTATTACGACACATTCACACAGCATAGGAAGGAAGCCAAGACTCACACTGTGGTAGTTGCATCGCCTCTGTTATCAAGGAGGCTCCACCTGAACAACAGCATACTCCCAAAGCCAATACCACTCCTCAGCTACCAATCACAAATATTTCGCCAATTTCTACTTCGCCTTGTTGCAACGATGCTAAGGAGTCTAGCAATGATGGACATATTCTAACGCCTGGGGGGTAGTCAGTTGGTGACCTACGAAAAAGCTCTCGGGTAGAACTAAATTCCGCACCTACGTAGTTGAGGAGATCACAACGTTAATACGGTCCCTAAGGGGCCTGAACCTCTCTGGAATAGACTCCCACGTTTTTCTTCCCATAATGCACACATTCTTCACATTATCGTTACAGTGCCCGCCCGTCGTGATTTTCTTGAAACGCTTCATATCTTCTGGTAGAGACTTCCAAGGCAGTTGACCATCCTTCCCTGATGATAGAGTACTCAAATCTAGGGGGGATATATGTTATACCTATTCCCCACTTGCACGTGTGAGCTACGATGACCGAGAGCTGAGGAAGAGCCATAGATGATGATGATTAATCTGTAATGGACAAGGCAAACACATTAGGGTAGTCTTATCGGCTCTGTTGAAAACAACGTATCGGAGTTTTCAACGTCATTGACATCGGAGAATCTTTAATTCTCAAATGCTGAACTGAATGTACTGTTGAAACTTATACACGATGACCCTCCGAAACTGCACTACTACCCACTGCGTTACAGCACTATGAACACAAACCAACAGTAGTGGTAATTTTAATGAGAAAATGTCAATCATACAAAATCAACGTACTCGCAATGCCTCAACGACTACTTGCCACCAACTAGCTGACCTCCTATCTGTTTTTCCCCATCACTGTGTTACTCTCACCTTCATATCTCAGCTGGCAACCCTATCACCATGCTGTACACGATGATAACGCCATGTTCAAGGCTGTCCCCTCCTGAGTGCATACCACACCTTGCATGAGTATGATGCCGACTGCCTCGGAGGCAATGCAAACGCAAAGGATGGAGGGCTAACGGTTGCAAACATTTTTTTCATATCTTTTCTTTCATGCAGCTGGTCATCGACAGTTTCACGGTACATCAGCAACCGAGACACAGTCCATGCTCATTTACTCAATTCTGGAATTCAGAACCGACTCGACTCCAGCCCCGTGATATACGTGTGAGAATCGCTCCTGAGTTTCGAGATTGATTTATAGAATCATCCCTCAAAAATGTACCGGTGCATCAAGACATACCCCATCTTCATTGGAGTTTCACCCGTGATATGAAAAATATATTTCACGAGCACTGAATATCGCGTTTTTCACAGAGTTTTACGCCACTTCACGTAAAAACGGTCGTGAAACTCCATTAAATCAATTCTGGAATTCTGAGTCGACTCCAGCATCGCGTTATAAATGTGAGAAGAGATTCTGAGATTAGTCTATTGATCGACCCCATACTTCGAAAATCATACTAATCGAAAACAGAGTTATCGAGTAGAGCTATCTATCCAACCATAGAAAGTGTAACACTGTTGGCAGGCCGAAAGTGAACAGGGTGAAGACATATCATCTCGATAAGGGTTTGTGTACTAAGCACTAAGCTCACAGCCCAACCTTAGCATCAAGCTTCTGATATGAGAAAGAGTACTCTCTCGCTGTTTTTCGAATGTAGTCGAGCAGAGAGTAGATCTAGCTCAATCTCGTTACATGTCGACATTGGGGTCGTTCAATAAACCGATTTCGAAACTCAGAATCGATTCAAAGGACGCTTTTTACACGTATAATACTATGCTAGAATCGCTTCTGAATTCCAGAATTGTTTCAATGAACATGGGGATTACGTAGGCAGCTGCTCGAACAGCGCTGAGCTCGTCTCATTTAGCGCTCGCCCGACTGATCGATTTTGTTGCGCATGTTTCAGTGTTGTGACGCTTAGATCAAACCTTTAACCCTTAAAATTTTCATAAAGTTCCTGCTTGTACTTAACCATATTTTATCCAAATATCACCATGATGGTTCACTGTGCATTCACCGTGATGCGGCGTTGTACGTTGTATGGACATCTATAGTAATAGGAAACACTTTAACATATCACTGCCATCTGTTGACGTCTCCCAGAAACCATTTCTCTACATGTTAAACTCGATCCTAGTAGGGCTATCCATCTGCTCGCGAAGTGGCCTGATTGAAATCGATGGACATTTCACTTCTGGCTCGCCTGTGTAGAATTCTAAGAGCAGTGTCGAATCGACCGTCTTAGTGGTAGTGCTCAATGAGTAATGTAGTCCCCTATCAGTGAGAGCTATTTTAGTATGACAACTCTCACCAGCGGGTCTACACCCAAAGGGGATCCTGGCAACGATATAAGCTCGGCATTTACAGCGCCTACTACCACACCGACGCCGACTTTCATGCCATCAGAGAAGTCTATTGAGGAGGGAGATACTACCAATTCGGACACCACTTCAGCTCAAAATCATGTACAACTATAAGAGTTATCAAACTATAGAGTTGCTCGCCAGGTTACTCTCGTTGTGAACAATTCTTTGTCGAACGCTGAAGAACTAGTGTCCCCTGTGGAGGAGCTGAAGACGAGGAAGTCGTTTCCAGTAGCTCCCATTTTCAATGATTCTGGATCGTTTTCGCTGGGGGAAATGATCGAGCCCACGGTAACAGGATGATGCTAATCGTAGTAGGAGCGTTGAGTAGTAGTTTTCAGGGCGGGCGAATGAAAAAGAGGCATCAGCCCTTAAGAGTTGGAGATCGATTTTTTATATGTGGGCAAGATAGTATCTACGCGACACAGGGTGGAAGTGTCTTGGCGGACACTATAGAGGAATGGCCGCTGCAGCAAGGGGTGCATCAAAAAGGCATCGACTGGAGCGTCTGTGAATGGGAGGTATCCAAGGTTCCTCTGTGGAAGATACGGATTAGGTCCACTTGTAGGTCGCGGCTGTGTCCGATGACCCTCCTATCTCCCCAGCTCAGCAGTTGGCAGCGAGTCAGCAGTTGGCTGATCGATTCGTTCCTTCGTGGATGCAAATGCAGGTAAGCGAGTGCGTTCTCTTCAAGTAAATGCATTTCCCTCTCTCCAGACTGTGCATCCTCGTCGAGTAGTGGCCGCTTTGGAAAAGAGTAACCCCTCTATGGTCACCGATAAATATATTGAACATCTTCTACTACAAGAATTCGAGTCTAACACTAACATCAAATACATGACGGTCTGCTTTGAGCCTTACGTTTTCAACAATCTATCACGGTACTGTAAACTCGGTGATAGAACAAGGGCCCAGCAATCTCGAGAGCAAGAAGTGGCTGAGGCTGAATTCTATCAGTGGATTCCTCCGCAAGCTCCGGACTATACGTGTCGAGAACTGTAATAATATTAATAGTCTTTACTGTTATCAATGAATAGGTATGTTGAAGCGAAGAGGCAGGGCAGAGGTGTGTGGAGTAGCTACAGTAGTGATGGGGATTTCCTGGCCTATGCTGTGCCCTTCTACTGGAGGAACGCCTTTGCTGGTGTTGTTACGTTGGACAGCCGCCTTAAGGTGGGCACATGGTCAGTAGATGTTATTTCCTAGTTGGTTACTGTATATTTTTACCCGAATTTATGTGTAAAAATTGGTATAATTAGTGAGGAAACTCCTGAGCTCAGCTGAGGAAAACAAACATATATTCCTCCAATACTGTATAAGAAACTTCTGAGCTCAGCTGAGGAAAGCGAACATATATTCCTACTCCAACACTGTATAGGAAACTTCTGAGCTCAGCTGAGGAAAGCGAACATATATTCCTACTCCAACACTGTATAGGAAACTCCTGAGCTCAGCTGAGGAAAGCGAACATATATTCCTACTCCAACACTGTATAGGAAACTTCTGAGCTCAGCTGAGGAAAGCGAACATATATTCCTCCAACACTGTATAGGAAACTCCTGAGCTCAGCTGAGGAAAGCGAACATATATTCCTCCAACACTGTATAGGAAACTCCTGAGCTCAGCTGAGGAAAGCGAACATATATTCCTCCAACACTGTATAGGAAACTCCTGAGCTCAGCTGAGGAAAGCGAACATATACTCCCCCGACAGTGGGACTCAGTTTGTGAGGTCCGTTCTCTTAGGCAGCAGAGATGAAGTCTAGTGAGAGGAGCAGTCGAGCATCGAGGGAAGTGGAGGAGACGAGGCATTCTACTTACCTCACTGCGGCTGAAGCTGATAAGCTTGCTGATTCCCTGGCCCAGTCAGCGATCAGTCTCGCGGCTCGCTTGACAGCGCGGAGTGAACCTTTGGATGGTGCGGCTCTGGAGGAGTTGACGGAGGCTTATTTGAGGAAGGATTGTCGCGTGTTTGGTATGGGTATTGCGTTTCAACCACAAGCATATGCTAATAAGGATGCGTGGATGACGTATGCCTCTTGGACTGCTCAGCAGGTAGTAGTAGTAGTAGTAGTAGTAGTAGTAGTGGTGGTGGTGTAAGTTTACTATTACTCGTAGCGCGCATGTCTTATAGTTGGATTTAAGCGTGTTGGTGAAAATGTGAAATTTCTGGGGGAATTTTGGGAAATTTTTACGGGTTTTCGTATATGTCTACCCTAGGACAGCGTGAAATTATATATTCGTATTTAACATTTTTATGATGTTATTGTGTAAGTCGTCATTATGTAGTCGAGGAAGCATTCGAGGTTAGTAGAGGAAACCCAACATATATTCCAACTCTTAGGGAAGTGGCAGTAAGAGCGGCTCATGCCGATACAAGGGAATTCATGTTGAAGAATTCGGAGGAGCTAAAGGGAGTTACTACCAAACCAATGAATGGTGACACTGCCACTCTAGTGGTGACGCGAGCTCAGCTGCTGCTGTTGCTCACAGGTATCGGTCGTCAATACTATCATCTCGGTCGTTATGGACGGACCCTTATTATGACCCTCATACTGGCAAGACATTCCTTAAGACCTTCGCGGTCCCGTTTAGATTGCAGCCTAGTGCTACTACTGCCAACACCGAATCAGGAGCTGATGCTGGTGGGAGGTAACCTCAGCATTTAAGACGGCGGCGAGTATATGCAAGGTTCTTCTTGTTGTTGTTTAGTTTATCAGGAGTAGTTCGCTTGGATGTGGAGTACTGTGATGAGCTACACTCGTTCTTTTATCATGAGTCGGCAACAGGAGGGGCGGCAGCTCCGGGAGAGCAGACTGGAACAACGTGCTCTACATGTGGCCATGATACTAGGTAGAGGGTGGGACAATTTGCGCAAGACTATATGAAAATTATGGTATGACGAACTCCCACCCGGATTCGTAGGTAGATTTGTATAATTAGTGAGGAAACTCCTGAGATCAGCCGAAGAGAGCGAACATATATTTTTTGGGAGATGCATCGCTCCGCTGTAATTTTAGCCATTTTTAGTCTTGCGTACTATCAGCATCCCGTATCAGCTGTTTGTGTATGCGTACGGTGTTACTATTTGGGCCTCTACGGTGGGGCTGAGGAGCAACATAATCAGCTTGCTGAGGAAGAGGAGGAGGGTGACGAGACTGTCGTGTCACCACGCCATAGTAGTAGCAAGGAGAGGGGAGAGCACCGAGATGAGAGCTCGCTGGAGTTTGTGGGGGTTTGCGATAAGTACAATTTATACGTGAGTCGGTACAGGAAAGCTGGAGAGGAGTTGGAATTGGGACGGTATGCGCAGTTTCGCCACGTCGCTACTGGGAAGTTGCTCAGTGTGGACATTTCTGTAAATGAAGGAGATTACGGTATATATCGTCACTGTTTGGAGCCGACCGATTGTTATATGCAGGGCAGTCCGGGGACGTGGTTTAAGGTCATAGAGGCTGAGGCAAGTGACTGGGATGAACTTGAACGAATGAAAAAAGCGCAACGCTCCGCTGAGGAGGCCAGCAAGAGGTCTGCGAGGTTTGATCATTCGGTGTCTCAAGATGATGATGTTTTTGAGGAGGAGCTGACGTCTAAAGAGGTTGACAATGACAAGCATCAGAAAGTATGCAACTGGAGGATCGTGAGGAAGCAGCTGACTAATCTGAGCTTGGGGAAAGGAACTAGTGATGTAGTAGTAGTAGGAGGAGGCTTGCATAAGGAGGAGAATGCGGTTGTGCTGGAGTCTATGTCTTGGGGTGCTAGATGTGGTCCTGTATATATGAAAAAATTGAGGAATAATAGAACTACTGATACTAAGAGGGACAAGGGAAGGATATGGGAGAGAGCAGTTAAGGAGGCGGTTTGGCGGGTGGACAACTTTGAAGATGATTCTGATGTGTTGGTGCAGTTTAGGGATATACTCCAACCGTGGGAGGAAGCGAGAGTAAGTAGTTGGCCTCGAGTTTTGGGTCGCCTCTTTATTAATTTCGACAGGGCCCGATCGGGCTGTTGGTACGAGCAGCAGTGGATATGGGAGCACTAAGTGCTATATTGAAGCACCCGCCGAGTTCGAGAAAAGGAAGGTAAGAATATTAAGACCACACCACGGCCACATCGTATGTCCGCCTTAGGCTTCTGGGTTGCCTCATTCCTGCTCTTCATACTGATACGGTGAATGCGATAGCGATTAGGATGTGGTCAGCTCTTCCTCCGGCAATAGAAGGAGTAGCAGCGGTATGCACAAGGAAGTGTTTCTGCATATCAGAATCGCAGGTATCCTATTACGCAGTATGAAGATTTTTTCCCCTCATTGTGTTTTTTCGTGATAAGGTTGACCGACTTGTGGAAGTGACGTTCACTACGAAAAGGAGTTCGTATTTTACTCGCGGAGCGAAGGCTATCAGTAGTGTTTGCGAGAACTCTAGAAGAGCTCAGAGGATGGTATATGGTTGTATATGTAACAATACAGCATATTTGGAGACCCTTAAGAGCAGCATCGAAGGTTGGTCGAATAAGGGAGTCCTTGTTTATATGTATTTTGTAGGAGAACTCGGCCCTGAACATTTACTACTGGCACAGGTGTTGGTAGGCGATCTCGCTATGCACAACCCGGAAATTTCGAGACAGTTGTTGGAAGTTCTCAATGTGCAGTTGAAGCCGCTTCTGCATGAACTTGATCGAGCGATGGTCAGCTGTTTCAAATCAGAGTGCGAAGCCCCAGCTGCGTGTATTGCGGTGGTGGGACTCTGCAAAATGATTTTGACATTATTTGTTGATGTATGCGAGGTCGGATGGAGCAGGAAGGAACTGTCATCTACTACGTATGTGGTGGATGCTAACAGAGTCTCGGAGCAATACCCTAGTGGGACAGTCGGCATTACGTGGAAGAAAGATGTGGCTGATCGCGTTGTTGAGAACACTAAAGTTGAAACCAGCGACGGGTGTAAGAGTTTGTTGGATCTGCTGTTGTTGTTCATACATAGAGCAGTGTATCAACCTGAGATGAACGAAGCGTTGTATGCTGCACTTGAGCTGGTGCATGCTGTTACTGTTAATGATATGTATAACGATCCTAAGGATCGGCGTAACACTGTAAGGGAGCTCATTCATGTTGCCAGCACTGAGCAGTTCGTGACGGGAAGTGAAGAGGTTGTTCAGAGGCGGATGATTAGTGGGAGAAAATGCAAGGTTGAGGCCTTGAATGTGCTGCATTCCATAAAGGATTTACAGCTGCACCATAGGGTCTTGACGGTCGTTGCTGGGCATAGGGCTGATGAAATTAATGACGCGCTGTTGAACCCTGGGATGAATCTTGTGGAGAAGTGTTTTAATGCACTACGTAGGACCACTGATCCAAGCCTCGAGGAAAGTCTGGCGAGCATGTTGTTACGTCTGCATGTAACGCACACTGAATTGAAGAGGTCGTTGCTGAGGGTACACTATGTGGAAGAGGGCCAGATGGAGCTGTTGGAAAGTGCGCAGAAGTGGGCAGTAGAGTTAGCGAGAATTCTGGACGAGCCTGAAGTTGATATGCTATTGGCCGCTAGGGCTACAGGTCAGCTACGGGCCAGCCTGGTGCCTGATGATAGTACTGGCCTCACCAAGTAAGGGGGTAGTAGGATGTGACGGATTTACGGTATGGTTTTCAGGGCTGCCGATTTGTATGTTGCTCTGGGAGTTCACGAGCACTTACTACAACTGTTGAATGTACCGTATCTGGGAGTGGCGGTGTGGGAGAATTGCTATTCTACTTTAACTACTATGGCGCACGCAACCAGTTACCGAACTGTGATAAGGCGGCTGGCCAGGGACTTCCCGGTGTACCTACGACATGCTGAGGATGATATTAGAGGCGCTAATAGATTGTGCATCGAGTTGTTATGTGCTAATAAGGAACTGGCTGCGGAGTGGTAAGTGGGGGGAATGTCTAGGAGTAGGCGTTTTTTGGTTTACCGAAAATGAAATTACAATAGTTTTCTTAGATTGAGGAAATTAAGGCGGAGAAATTTAGGATTAACTACACCCCTTTAACTCAACTTTTGGGGAAGTCCTCGAGCTGCTATTTCCCACTGGGTTCGTTTGCGTTCCCTCCGGGAAAACTTTTTAAAACTTGAAGTTCGTGTTGGAAAATGTAGACAATTTCGAATTCATGGGTAGCAGAGTTAGAGCAGCGATGTGTTCCGGTTTGGACCACACATTCACGAGGTTTGCTTTTATAGTATGACGCCTATAGGAATTGTCGTGTTATTCACTGACATTGTATATAGTAGAGTAGTACAGTGATGGTGACACTTTCACCATCGAGTCGTGGTGTCACCATCGACTCAGGTATCAGCAGTATATCAGCTGTTCTCTTCGTATACTATCGCAACGCCCTATGACGGTTGAGATACAAGCATTGAGGACCCTGCTAGAGTGCTTGGACCCATCTCTAGTAGATAGTGGTATTAGGCTTACTGTAGCGAGGAGCCTGTGTGAAGTCCCTAGTATTTTGGGAGATCTATATCATGCTATTGCCAAAGGTGGGCCTCTTTCGGACCTATTTTGAATCTTGCCCGCATCGACCTTGGATATCAGGTAATGCTACTGCGATGGAGAGCCTCAGAGAGCAGCTGAATACTGGGAATCCGAGATACTATATAGAGCTCTTGGACCTTCTTCGAGTGTGCGCTACTGATAACGCTGAAGCTGTTGTGGTGACGGACTCGAACGATGTCACACAGACTACCGTTGAAACGAGGAGGAAGGATGGACGAGTAGGAAGGGTGTGCATTGGTGAGGTGTAGGTAGTAGCTGGTCTTAGGTAGCGGCACTGTTAGGAAGGGTATTACCAGTGGGGAATATGGTGGGGTTACTGATGTCGTGTACCAGGGTGGGGGTAAAGGCGGCTTTATTAGATTTTATAAGGTAGTATGCAGTTTCCTTGTATTCCGATCGTATGCACAGATAAAAGATAGTGTATAATAATGTTTTGTAATACACATACCTACTATCGTTAATATTGAAACTGGATATAACTATATATGGGACAGAGATATCAATATAGTATATAATGATTTGATAAATGACCGATAGAACGATCGAGAATTCCTTATATAACTTATAAGCCATCACGGACTTTATTTTCAGATTGGTTCACACAGCAGAAGGGGTACTAACCCTTCCAGCGGGAGTCATAGCTGGTGTCATGGATGATTTCACTGACACTATTAAGGACTGTTTAGAAGAGCATAGGAAGCAACAAGCCCTGTATGCAGGAGGATCTAAGAACTCGGGTGAGAGGACCTAGTGGGTGGAAGAGCATGAGAAGAACAGTGTTGTGATATAAATGACCACAGGAGTTTCCTCACTTACGAATTGGGGCAAAAACGTACAAAAACCAACCAGAATTTCCCAAAATTTCCGCAAAATTTTAATATTGTCACCAACATATGTGGTTGACTATGTGCACTGTATGAAAATGATATTGATGATATCAGATTCTCCAACGGGAGTGGATGATGGGCGTGCATCTACAGTGTTGTCATCGTGTGTGTGGTTGGGGAAGCATAAGGGCTTGGCCAAACCACGAGCTTATGTTTTCAAGTGCATCATACCATTTTTAACGTCATTGTATCACACCGGTGGGGTTATTGATGCTAGTGGAAAGGGCATGTAAGTTGAGGGCATAGTGTTGTGAGAGCTCTTCGATACTGATGCGTTACTGATTGTGGTTCAGTCGAGGTAGTCGTTTATCACAACTGCTACCCTTACCATCACTATCTCTCCTACCCTTACCATCACTATCTCTGCTACCCTTACTATCACTATCTCTTCTACCCTTACCATCACTATCTCTGCTACCCTTACTATCACTATCTCTGCTACCCTTACTATCACTATCTCTGCTACCCTTACTATCACTATCTCTGCTACCCTTACTATCACTATCTCTGCTACCCTTACTATCACTATCTCTGCTACCCTTACTATCACTACCCTTACCATCACTATCTCTGCTACCCTTACTATCACTATCTCTGCTACCCTTACTATCACTACCCTTACCATCACTATCTCTGCTACCCTTACTATCACTATCTCTGCTACCCTTACCATCACTATCTCTGCTACCCTTACTATCACTATCTCTGCTACCCTTACTATCTCTGCTACCCTTACCATCACTATCTCTGCTACCCTTACCATCACTATCTCTGCTACCCTTACCATCACTATCTCTGCTACCCTTACTATCACTATCTCTGCTACCCTTACTATCACTACCCTTACCATCACTATCTCTGCTACCCTTACTATCACTATCTCTGCTACCCTTACCATCACTACCCTTACCATCACTATCTCTGCTACCCTTACTATCACTATCTCTGCTACCCTTACTATCACTACCCTTACTATCACTATCTCTGCTACCCTTACTATCACTATCTCAGGATAGTACCGGTCCTGCGAGCTCTAGAGGTACAGAAGGCATCAGCTGAGTTAACAGCTAGATTATGTGAATGTGTCGACCTTACTAAGGAGGAGTCAGCGAGCATAACAGCATTATCAGCCTGCCTCATACATATCGTTGATCCTAGTCACGGCTCTATGGTCAACAGGAGCTCAGTAAGAAGACTTCCTCATCTGAATGTTTCTCAGCGAACCACCTCGTATGTTTAGATCATTCGGTGTGACCAGGCGTTGGTGGCGGACACTCTGGTTCAGCTAGAGCGGCAAAGGCAAATGTGTAGCAAGCCGAAATTGTTGAGGAAATTAGGAGCGACAGAGAAGGAGATTTATGCGCAGTCTGACGAGAGAGCGCGGAGACAGGTGGGAGCATTTTCAACGGGTTAATTGTATAGGAAAAATACTATATGGTTTATAAAAGAATTTCACTCGCGATATGAAAAATAGATTCCACGACTACGGCATAGCGCGAATATCGGGTTTTTCACAGAAAAAAACGTCATTTCACGTAAAACGGGTGAAGCTTGATTATAGTCAACCAAAGTTATGTTATCAAATAATATTATATGAATCATATCTCGAATAGGGTCTTTTTCAGAGGATAACGGAGACTATAGTGTGGGAGTCTGAAGAAGAACAGTTGAACAACTTGACGAATATATTCCGAGATGAAGATGGGCACTATGAATGGGATTGCCTCAATAAGATCATAAGAGTGCTGGTCAGGACATCAGCTGCGGCTCGGTGAGTATACAATTTATAGTTGAGGAATTATATGTGTGTTATATACAATGGAATTTCACCCGTGGTATGGAAAAGAGTAGTGAAAAATATATTTCACTAGTATCTATGGAGTTTCACGA
>NW_003202973.1:139292-141577 GCF_000006405.1 Perkinsus marinus ATCC 50983
AAATTACGACGAGCTTCGTTCCCTTAGCACTATCTCTCGCTAGGTCGGCACGGTTAGTTGACGTGGGAGGAGCGAGTGAAGATGCAGGAGAAGGGGACGACCAAAGTGTTATGAACTGTCAATGGATCAAATCTAACAAAACGAAGTTTACCCGACTTTACTTGAAAGTCCTCTTACCACTAGTCAAGGTAACGGCAATGTTCTGTGCTGGGCAGGATCAGCTCTGGGCGGGGTTTCGAATTGTAGGTTTTATGGTGGTATTATATTCTAAATATTTAATATTAATAAGTGTATTTTATAGTGTGCAGTGTGGGAAAATGTGCACGTAGTCAACTGGAAATTTTGAGGATGAAAATTGTGGAATTCTTATTGGTTTCTGTACACTTCTACCCGAATTTGTATGTAAACTTCCGTAATTAGTGAGAAAACTTGTGGACTCGGCTGAGGAGTACGATCATTTATTCCAACACTGATAATATTTTTTATTATATTCATATCAGATTAAACGGAATAGCTGACATATATGTATCGATATTAATATGTATATGATTAGCAATAAATTTGCACGTATTAGTTCCCTCAGGCTCGGCGTGATGATTTTGTTCGCCGCACTGAAGTGTGTTGGATGCTGGCCAATCTCCTCGGCAGTCATTCGAGAGCTGTTCTACTGAGTGCGCTGGAGTTGGCAGTTGTTTGTGTAGAAGGAGGATATAAAAAAGCGCAGGTGAGCTTAGTCGTCGTTTTATGGTCTGTGGTTGTGTATAAGTTGGTCATACGGGTTTTCACAACCCGTTTTACGTGAAGTGGCGATATTCGCGTTGATATGCACTAGTCGTGAAATATATATTCTTTCCCACTAGTGTTTTTCATATCAGGCTCAACTGTACCAGCAGTTACCAGTGACGCGGCTGAGGTTCTTGAAGAATCTTTATGACGTGTTGAAGTCCCAGGCCCAACTTACTAATACGGCGAATCAGCAGGGCGGCTATATGCGTGCTTCGGCTAATGTGGAACTGTGCGTTTCTAGCCGACAGTATGTTCCTGAGAGGGACCATTGGAATCTCCTGCTATCTACCCTGAGGTATGGATGGTCAGTGTGGGAAAATATGCACATTTTCAACCACATTTGTGAAAGTTCTAAGAAAAATTGATATCTGTACACTTCTGCCCTCAAAATTTGTATGTAAACTTGTATAATTAGTGAGGAAACGCCTGGACTCAGCTGAGGAAAGCGAACATATATTCCTCCAACACTGATGAAGTAGGAGAATGCCCTGTTTAGGTTTGTGAAGGAGTTATGTGAAGGACACTATGCTGACTGGCAAAATGGGGTTCGTGTTCCCCCGGGCGTTGGCACTACTGGTGGGGCCGACTGCAATCTGGTCACCGCAGTCTGTGGTGCCCTCAAGGACAGCACATGGTTGATTCCTTTACTCAATAGGTGGGTTGGTCATCTAGAGGGACAGTTGTTTCGGAAGGGCTAGATCAGAAATTGCTAGATAGTTGCTTGGTTGTGTTGAAATGAATATATAATCGTTCGTATTTTTCAACAACAACAACAACGCCAGGAATAGCCCCTTCAGGCTTGTAATAATATGCAACGAAATATTCACCGGTTATGTACATCAGTGTGGGTATATGTTGATATAAAAGTCTGAGAGGAATACAGATCCCTTCACACGGACAAGGACAGGGTTTACCGGCTACGTTTAGGCGCACAGCTGTGGGCTCAAAAATGTCATTTCTGCGCTTTTATGTGATTACTATGTGGTTCGAATCTTCTCTGGACGACTTTGCTGGTTGAAGTTAACCCAGAATTATGATAAAATTTTAACGCGATATTGTATATGTGGTCCATTGCTGACATAGTGCTTTGATAGTTAATAGACTTTGGAGTAAATTCCAAGAATATGAATATTGTCAAATATTCATGAAAATTGAAGTACATATAGTTGAATGCATATTATGGTCGTGAATAAGGATTAGACGATATAGGATTGGTTCATATAGTGCCTCAAAAAGTCGCGACATCCGAAAATGCTGGAAAAATGTCCGTGCTGGGAATTGAACCTCCGAGGCTGCTGTATATCTTGTCTGTTTAGATATGATGAGTTTACCAATGGTGACTTGGAACTGCTGGCCAAGATGCTATCGGTGATCATGTCGATGTTTTGCACAATAACGGAGCTGTGTCAAGGGCCTTGCGAGGGGAACCAAACAGCTGCAGCGAGAAAGACTAAACTCCTACCCTGCGTTAACTACATATGGTAGGGAAAATGACAAGT
>NW_003202973.1:141677-152457 GCF_000006405.1 Perkinsus marinus ATCC 50983
AATCTGCTGAGAATGAGGTATCAGCAACTCCCAGCACAAGTCGTTGGTTACTCAAGAGGACCACAACACGACTTGAGGCTGTGCCCGAGCATGGCCCATTGGCACCTTTGCTGGGTGCTGACCACGACGTGGCTCCTGGGCCGACTCTGATCGATGGAACCCCAGTGAGGGAGAAGTCAACTGTTATGATAAGACTACAGGTGGGTTGGCGGTAAGGAGAGCTGGAGGGTTACTCAATTGCGGAGCGAGCGAAGCATATACCGCATCAACAGGCAGTTTCGCGTTGTGCGCGCGTGCAGAATTGTCCTGGTTTAACTACGGAGCGTAGGAGGCTACTACATAGATCAAATGACTCCTTTATATTCCGCGAAAATAGAAGAACTCGATTTTGAACGATGACTCCGAGAAGAGCTCGAAGAGATATGCACGAAAACTATTTCGACGGGAAAGTGTCCTACCCGGGGATCGAACCGGGGACATGCGCACCGACCGACCTCCGCCCCTTCGTTACGAAGACCTAGTATTATCAATATCAATATTTAAGTACATTGTGTATCATTTTTCACCAGTTATACGTGATGTGTAAAACGCGATATTGGCGCTATGCAGTAGTCGTGAAATATATTTTTCACTAGTGGTTTTCATATCACTAGGGTGAAACTATATTATATAACCCTCTATTAGACTGAAATATAATGACCTTATAAAGTATTTCGATATATAATGGATCGGCATTTTCATGTTATTGGTAGTTGGTCATATTGGATACCCTATCGGCCCTACTAGAAGGAGGGCACGGTAGTGATACTGTGCGGTTGAATGCCGATACGATGGCTTTGTCATTGGACACTAATATGTTGACGAAACTGTTGGAGAGAGCTAATAATAAAGGGCAGGACTCCTTAGCGGCAAGGTGGCGACATAAGGAAGACCTGTTAGTGGTGGAGCTCTTGTTTAGGTATATGATTCTGATGGATTCAATTACGAGGCGAGTGACGATGGACAGCTCAGCCGCGAGTAAATGGACAGTGTATAACGATACCACTCCGATGTTGAAAAGGGTGAGAGAGCGACTACAGGTGAGAATTTTGGTATCCTCTTATTTGCACTATGCTGAGATGTTCAGGACCGAATCGGCTCAGTAGAGATAGTTAATTCTAGGGACGAGTTGGAGCATATATATTTTATAGTTCCGGAGTCTGTGATAAGAAGGTGAGCATTTGGTCAGTTGTTGCCAATAACACTCTTTGAGTACATCTGACTTTTCAGAGCACAGAGTGATGAGTTTGAAGCCCTGAAGGAGCGTGTGATGCACGACGTCCCGCGGGATAATCCTGTCCAGAAGTGCCAGGTGATTCTGTCTGTTAGTATTGAATTAAAACTGGTTCTTGTTTTCCTTAGTCGTTTCTGGATATGATAACAGATTCTCTCGTATGGGAGTTGACGGCTTGTGACTTTATGAAAAGGCGCAAGATAGTGTTGTTACAGCCGCAGTTATTGGACGCTACGTTTATGCTATCCATAGTACTTAATGCACTGTCTATTATAGTGAATACCACTGACAGGTGAGGGGGGACAGGGTGGAGGAGGTCTGTGAGCAGTGAACTCGTTCAGTATGTTACTAGGAGTCGTAACTGTTCGCCTTCTTCTATACGCGTGATGGAGTACCCTCTCACTGCAAAAATATAGTTATAGGGGCTTTGATTATTGTAATCTCTCTAACACATACGCTTAAGGCGTAAAATTTTACGTCTAGCAAGATTCCTGGTATGGTCGGTACAGTGCGTGTCAATTTGATATGTAAATGTGAGGGATGTGTGGTATTTGTCAAGAATAATGATTATGGATTTGTTATGCAATGGAGTTTTGTTTCGTTTTATGTGAAGTGGCGTGAAACTCGATGAAAAACGTGATATTCGCGGTGATATGCAGTAGTCGTGAAATGTGTTTCTCACTAGTATTTTTCATATCACTAGGGTCAAGAAACTCCAATTTAAACATCGCGATGAACATGTGTTGTGATCGAAGTTATCGTTTGGAAGTGTGAGAGTGAAAACTTGTTCATTATGTTCTCCCCCGCTGGATTGCCTCTAGTAGTGGTACATTTTATCATCGCAATTCCTGTAGTCATTGGAGTTTCACGTGTGATGTGAAAAACATATTTCACGACTATTGCAAGGCGCAGATATCGCGTTTCTCACGGAGTTTTACGCCACTTCACGTAAAACGGACGAAACTCCATTGTAGTAATCGTCTCGAAATAAACTAATAATAATATGTTTCTCCTTTGTTTGTGGTGGTGATGGTCTTGGTCAGGTTCCATGCAGTGCTGTTGTCCTTGCTGTGGCTTCTGGGCCTTATGCATGCCGTGCTATCCCTGGCCCGCTTTGTGTCATTCGCTGTCTCCAAACTCCCTATGAATCTACTAAGATTGGACCCAGAGTTGGCTTATAAACTGGATGAGGATCAGGTGGGAGATGTGTTAGCGGAGCGAAGCGATTCATGTTTGTGGCATTTTCAGGATCTGTCTCTGTTAATGAAAGCGGGAGTTCCGCTGCTATCGTTCATACCCTGGTATCATTTAGCGTATTTTTTTATGTCACTTAGTGCTCTACTATATGCTGGGGAGCACGTGTACTTTTTCCATTTGTTTGATATTATTCCATTGTCATCGCTATTGAAGGTAACCCTGCGTTCGATTCAGGGCCAGGGCCTTTCTCTGGCATCTACTGGAATGCTCTGGTTGTTGATTATGTATTCATTTGCTATGATTGCGCACCAACATTTCCGTGGTGACTTCCCAGAGGGGGAGTGCTCTGATGTGACCTCGTGCATAGCATTTGTGATGAACTTTGGTCTGAGAGCAGGAGGCGGGCTGGGCGACTACCTCAGGGGAGGCTCAGAGGGCCACAGTGAGGGGTGGGGGCGTATGGTATTCGATACTATATATTTCATCCTAAGCACAGTAGTGATGGCTAACATCGTCAGTGGTATTATCATTGATGCCTTTGGGGAGTCCAGAGACAAACGAAATGAAGTTCTATTAGATCAGAAGAACTATTGCTTCGTGTGTTCGTTGGCCGCAGCTAAGTTCGACAGGGCCGATCGCCAAACCGGGTTTAGTTATCATTATAAGAGGATGCACAATATGTGGGCGTATGTTTACTTCGTGGCTTATCTAAAGTTGAAGGACCCTACTGAGCTGACTGGCACGGAGGACTATGTGAAGGCGGCTGTTGTACGGCATTCCATCGACTGGTTGCCAGTGTTGAGAGCGTCTATGGGCACTGGGGAGAGGAAGGAGCTGAGGGGAGACACTGCGGAAGGGGCGGCTTTCGAGAGCTCTCAGGCTCATAAGGGCCGGTGATAGTTTCACATTGGTGAGTTATTCAATGTAGCGAATGAGATCAGCTAGTGGGAATTTTGGTATTCAGAATGCCTGTTGATTTTTCTATACTTGGAGTTTATGGTGTTGATGTTTTACGTGGTGGTGTTGTGGGTTGTTGGTCAGCATTTTCCGAAAATGTCATCAAAAACGACTTCCTCAGCGTACGGCAATCGGATAGTAAAAGGCGTGCTGAAATTAAAGGGAGCTGATGGTGTTGCTAAACCGGTCAGGAAAAAGTTCCTAGGGGGGGTTTATGATGAAGTTTCCGGCCAGGTGATATCTAAGAAGAAGCGAAAGCATCACAGACATAAGGAGAAGGAGGAGGAGGAACGTATATTACGACACTCGGATGAGGAGGGCTCGACTTCACAGTAAGAATAATGGCGATGAGCTTGGGTGTTCGCTGTCGTTTGCGTTTGACGATATACGTGAAGTGGCGTAAACCTCTGTGGAAAAGGCGATACTGTTGTGAAATAGATTTTTCACTAGTGTTTTTCATATCGCGGGTGAAACTCCGGTACATATATGCAGTAGTATTATATTCACTGGGTAAGGATATGTAACAATAGCTGTTGGAGCTTGCAAGGACGTGGTGCAGTATAGGGGTAGCCTTCACTAGGGAAATATGCACATGGTCAACTACATGTGTTGGTGATAAGAATTTGATGAAATTTTGGAAATCCTTGATGGCTTGTGTACACTTCTACTCGAATTCGTGTGTCAATTTGTATAATTAGTGAGCAAGCTCCTGAGCTCGGCTGAGGAAAGCGAACATATATTCCTATTCTAACAGTGGAATTTGCAGTAGTAGTGTCGGAAATCCTTATATGGTCTGTACGTGGATGTAACAAAATCCAACGTCAATGAAATTAGCAACCGAGATTATGAGTGATGGAGAACTCAGTAGAGTACTAGCTGTCGTTGTAGGCGAGAGGAGCCCCGGAGCACTAAGACACCGGCTGAGCTGGCATTTCAACGGCTACAGGAGGAACGGAAGGGTAGGGCTGGCGCTCGGCACATTCGATGGGTTCATGGTATGATTATTATTATTGTTGTGATTAGCTGAGAGGATAGCTAAGCAGATCGAGAAGACTCATCGAGAGAAGATGGACGAGCTTCACGACAAGTTGGATAATATGAGTGAGCACTTCGAGGTACCCAAGATTGCTGGTACGCATTGATCTACGCCACCACAAGGTCCTGGTATTGAGTTTATGTATTCAGTCAATTAGTAGTCGCATATTTTCCATTGCTGTTTAAATGGTCGTTGGAGGGGGTAAAGGCGCTGGCTCGTTTAGACAGAAACTGCCGACTGCTGGGGGTAAAGGGCAGGGGATGAGGCAAACGGGTTGGAGTAAGGGAGTTGATGGTGCTCCTAATAAGAAGTGGGTTATGGACCTGCTTTGTATCTTGCTCGCTGGAACCTTGGATATTTTGATAGGAGAAGGCTTGGAGATCAAGATGTGACGTTGGAGGAAAAGTTTGGTATTGAAATATTACAAGAAAATGAAGAACGAATTGGTTATTTGTTTAATATGAAGGAAAGCGTCGCTCCGCCCAAGGTTGTGAATGTTGATAATGATGCTGATCAAACGGAGCTGGTTGACGTCAGCGCCTTGTTACTCTATTTCGTGAGTCAAGATGCACTCGTTGAATTGTGGTGAATGAGTTGTTCAGATCCAGAAGGACGGCACTACCTTTAGGGCTACGTACCGCTACAGGCCATATTTTCTGGTGGATATCAACCCGCAGATTTCCAATTATGAGTATATGATGGAGGTGAGAAGGGAGGCTTGTTTTGGGCATGAGTCGTATCTTACGCGGTCAACGTTGGGATTCATGTTTGCTTTCGTCAGCTGAGTCACGAGTTTATATACGAGTAGAAGTGTTGAGAAATGAACACAAAAAATTTCCGGAAATTTTCGTAGAATTTTAGTAGTGTCACCGACACATGTTGTTGACCATGTGCATATTCCCCTCCTACTGTGTGCTGGTGAACCTGAGAATCTCGTCATCAGGTGTTGGGAAGAAGGTTCGAGCACCAAAAAGTTAACGTTGGTACGGTAATCCGTCACAACCTGGGGGCAGTGGACCATCTGGCGCCCAATAAGATGTACAAATTAATCAAATGTGAATTCCCCAATACTGAGCTTATGAATGATGCGAGGAGAACGTTGGAGCGCATACTGAAAGCTAACAGGCTGAGGGTCAGCCATCTTGACCATCTGGATGATAATGACCCTTTCAAGGAAGGGGTGGGGTGGTCTAGCGGAGCGAAGCGATTTTTGTATGTCATTTTTGATCAGGATGGCATAGGGAGTGGCGCTGATCCGATGGATAGTATCATTGGGTTGTTCGAATATGATCTGATCCATGTGGGCCGACCTCAGTCTACTGCCTCTGGAATCGTTCTGTTGGTCAGACTGTGCGTACGAGCATTGATAGCAACATTCGGTGTGGGAAGTGGTATAAGGTGGTGAATAGCATGCAGGGTATGGTAGCCCTTACGGTGCAAGAGGACCTCCTTATGAAGCCACCACTGAGAATATTGGCATGGGATATTGAGACCTCAAAGGCACCGTTGAAGTTCCCTGATGCACAGCAAGTAATGTAAGCAGGCGTCGGGGTAGGGTAGGACTTGTTGGAGTTCAGGATGAGATCATGATGATCTCTGTGATGGTGGACGGGGATGGATACCTTATAGTGAATCGTGAGGAGGTCCATGGCTATATCGAGGACTTTGAATACTCGCCAAGACCAGGTGAGGTTGCTATCATCAGAGTAGGTGGTCAATTTTGAATTGTGTATATGGTCAGAGTTCGAAGGCTTCTTTGAGTGTATCAACTGTGATAATGAGAAAGAGCTCTTGGTGGCCTTCTTCGACCTTCTACTGCGGACCAGACCTCATATCACGGTCACGTTCAATGGAGACTTTTTCGATCTACCCTATGTTCACGATCGAGCTCAGATTCACTCTCTGAATCTCCATCATCAGGTGGGGCTTAGTTGGTTTTTATGGTGTTTCATTTATATCTCCGTAGTGTGGGATTTCGAGGCCACGTAATGCTATCAAGGGCAGCGATAGTGACTTTTGGAGCGGCAAGTGAGTTACGATTGTGGTGGTATAACACTGAGTGTGGGAAATGTGAAAATTGTGGAAAATTTTTGGAAAATTTCGTTGGCTCCTGTATGATCCTATCTGGATTCGTATGTATATAAGTGTATAATTAGTGAGGAAACTCAGCTGAGGAAAGCGAGTATATATTCCTACTCCAACACAGATTGAGATTGCCTGTAGGTTTATGGTGCACATGGACTGTTACTGTTGGGTGAAGAGGGACTCGTATCTGCCCCAAGGCTCTCAAGGTCTGAAGGCAGTTACTAGAGCCAAGCTGAAGTACGATCCTGTGGAGTTGGATCCGGTAAGGGTTGGTTGGATGATTTGAGAAAGGAGTGGTATGGTCAGGAGCTCATGGTCCCGTATGCGAGAGAGCAACCACAGGAGTTGGCTAGCTACTCGGTGTCGGATGCCTTGGCTACCTACCATCTGTATTGCAAGTAAGACTGAGAAGTGGAGGGCCTGGGAATCGAACCGGGGACCTCTTTGAACAGGTACATCCACGACTTCGTCTTTGCCCTGGCCTCGATCATCCCGATGAATCCCGACGATGTACTCCGGCGTGGATCTGGGACACTGTGTGAGGCGTTGCTCATGGCACAAGCCACAGAAGCTGGCGTGCTCTATCCCAACAAGCATCAGCAACCAGGCCTGGCGTAGGGGGGAATGGGGGGCCTCAGCTGAGCTCAGGAGTTCACACATGGATTTTGGTAGAAACGTAGAGGAATTTCCTCGGAATTTTCACATTGTAGTTGGTCATGTGCATATTGTCGTGATTGTCCTGTAACCGTTATTATCGTCATGCAGGTATCACGACGGTAGACTCATCGAGAACTCAACGTACGAGGGTGGGAGAGTGGAGTGCCTTAGGACTGGCATATTCCGCAGTGACATTGAGGAGAAGTATGCAGCAGGCTCCTCCTTGATGCAGTGAGGATGTTCATGTTAGGTTCCGTCTGGACACCAATGCTATTGACGAGCTGATAGAGTCGGCCGATAAGACTTGTCGCTTCTTTGTGGAAACTGAAGAGAAAACAACGGTTGATGAGATAGATAATTTCGAGGAGGTGGTGGCTAGGCGTGGAGTCAGGCCTTATGTTAGGACTTTGCTCAGGTTGTCACAGAGCTCACTGAGGCACTCAAGGAACTACGCCGTAATCCTAATAGATCTGAAGAGCCTCTTATCTATCACTTGGATGTGGCGGCAATGTGAATAGGAATGTTCGTCGTGTTGGTTGGAGTGATTTTTTGGTCAGGTACCCTAATATTATCCTGAGTAACCGCTTGCAGCCCTCGGCCATAGTCACCCCTGATTACTGTAATCAGTGTAGTTATTCGGACCCGCAGTTGAAGAGTGACTGTAAGAGGCATTTGGAGTGGAAGTGGCGAGGTAAGGGTCGGTGGTCGGTGCTGGGGTGTGACGGTGGATCAGGCGATCTGTATATGGCAACGAGAGCAGACGTGCAGCATCAACAGAGTGAGCTCTCGGGTCCGAGGCATAAGTAGGGCAGATTTGGAGGAAGTGTGGTATGGATGATGGCAGTGGTACTCTGTAGGTATACCACTACCGTTACGGAGGCGGACGGTACGAGCACGGTCAGGAAGGTCGGGTGGGATGAGCTCACGGAGCGGGAGCGAATGGAGATCCTTATTAAGAACGTTCGCAACTTTTCGTTGAAGGCATATAAGCGTGTGAAGAGCTCGGTGTTCGAAGTCAAGACCGATACTGTGTGCCAAAGAGAGAATCCTTTTTACATCGATACGGTCAGAGCCTTCCGAGACCGCAGGTGCGCAGGGCTCGAGCTTGGTGGGGTGAGGTTGTTGTTATTGTTGGTCATCAGGTATACATACAAGGGGTTGGTGAAGACCTGGGGGAAGAAGCTCGGGGAGGCTGAGGCGAGCAAAGACGCGTTAAAGATGTCCGAGGCGAAGGACATGATTTTGTTATTCGACTCGCTGCAATTGGCACATAAGTGTATCCTCAATAGCTTCTACGGTTACGTGATGAGGAAGGGCGCAAGATGGCACTCCATGACTATGGCGGGTATAGTCACTTACACGGGCTCGGGGTTGATAAGGGAGGTGGGTGTGCTTTGATGGGGAGGATGAACAATGGAAGGGTTGTCAGGCTAGGGCCTTCGTGGACCGCCTTGGGCTGCCGCTGGAATTGGATACTGATGGTATATGGTGCATGCTGCCTAAGAGCTTCCCTGAGAACTTCCAATTCAAGCTGAAGTCGGGGAGGGTGTTGACGATGCCGTACCCGTGCTCAGTCCTCAACGTCAGAGTGCACGAGAAGTAGGTCTATTGGTATGACTGTCATTGCTATGGATGTGTGAAGGTACACAAATCATCAGTATCAGGATCTGCAGCCTGATGGCACATATGCTAAATCGTCGCAGAATTCCATTTTCTTCGAGATTGATGGACCCTACAAGTGCATGGTGGGTGGGGGAGATCTTCGGGCGAGCGCTATTGTCGTATAGTTGCTGCCTGCCTCGACTGAAGAGGATCGCCTGTTGAAGAAGCGATACGCTGTGTTTAATGAGGATGGAAGTTTGGCAGAGTTGAAGGGTTTTGAGATCAAACGTCGGGGAGAGTTGAAGTTGATACAGGTAAGTGTGGAAGAAGAGTGAATTTGGCGAAGTCATTCGAGCACAGGTGTTCCAAGAAGAGTTATTCCCGAAGTGTTTGGAGGGTGGAAGCATCGAAGAGGCATACGCTGCGGTGGGGCAGGTGGCAAACAGGTGGTTGGAGGTAACGAGATGTGTAGTTCGATGGTCCAGTAGTGGAGTACTGAAGATAGCGTAGAAGTTTTCATTAGACAGTTTGGCCGAGTGGTCTAAGGCGGTGGCTTTAGGCGCCATTCCGAAAGGGCGCGGGTTCGAACCCCGCAGCTGTCATATATGTTGTGCTCGTTCTTGTCAGGTTTTGGACACCAAAGGATCGTCATTAACGGATGAAGAAGTAATACATCTCATCTCGGAGAAGAAGACGATGTCAAAAAGCGTCGAGGATTCGGGAGCTCTGAAGAGCACTAGCATAACTACTGCTACTCGCATGGCCGAGTTCCTTGGTAGAATCATGCAGGCATGATGAACCATTAGCCATCACTAGGGGTTGTAGGTCCGTCGATCCTCCGCGAGAAGGGAATATCCTGCCATCTGATCATCGCTCGGAAGCCCTTAGGTGCTACACCAACTGAGAGGGCTATACCGGTAAATATCTTTAGTGCTGAGGAGCATGTCAAGACCAAGTGGGTCGAGTGGAGACCCGCCCTCCCCTCACCGTGGTGACAGGTACCTCCGGAAGTGGATGGGTGATCCATCGATACGCAACTTCGACATACGGGATATTATAGACTGGCAATATTATCGGACGAGGCTTGGAGCGGCTATACAGAAAATCATTGGCATACCAGGTGAGCTCAGGGGTGAGGTGTGTTACTGGCAAGCTCCTCGGGGTATCGGTTGCAGCTATGAACCAACACGTGAAGAACCCTTGTCCTTCTGTGGAACTACCGCAGTGGGCGAAGAAGCGGGTGAGGGAGAGGGAGGATACTTTTAAGTGAGCTACTAGTACTGCTGTATAGAGTGCGACGACACATGATGCTGCTGCTGTACTCAGACAGAAGAAGTTGACTGACATGTTTGCGAGAATGTCATCTAAGCCCTCGACTACCAACAAGAAGAAAGTTACAGTGGGTGTGCCCAAGGGGGGGCCCTCTGCATCGTCATCTTCCTCGTCGAGCTCGGCCGTCCCCTCTCCACCTCGTGAGCAGGAACCGGTCTCTACAGTGGATATTGAGGAGGTACAGGGCTCGACTCGCACTGGAAGGAATGAAGCGCCCATCTCGTCAGGTTGTTCCAGCCTCGTCCGATGGAGCCCCAGCAGAATCATCGTCGTCATCTATGGTAGTTGATGTTGAAGATGTGTCAGTGGAGGGCATTGCTATCCTCAAGCCAGCCCAAAAGCAGCCGGTGAACTGGAAGAAGGTGCGCTCTTTATAGTCGCCTCAATGATCTCCTGTGATCCTCAGAAGCAAGCCCAGAATCTTAGAGAACATCATCAGGGCACGAAGCAGCACAAAGAGGCTCTTCGGGAGAGAATAGAGAGGGCACAGCAGAGGTACATGGGAGGGGTTCGCCTCGCCGAACTACCGACGCCTCAGGTTGGGTGCTATGGCTGGCCAAACTACGTTGCCACATAATGCAGTTGATACGGCTGGAGGTTCAAGTAGGGCTTAGGGTCAGTAGGGTAGAGTTAGCCCTTAT
>NW_003202973.1:152557-156926 GCF_000006405.1 Perkinsus marinus ATCC 50983
ACATCGCGGACTTTAAAGTGGGAGGCAGTTTCTGAACTTGATAGGTTACGCTGAAGCCGGCAGTTGGTCTGGAGTGGTATGAAGAGCTGTGCCGAGTGGTGCCGGCCTCTTTGAGGGGCGTCCGTCTGTTCGAATGTCCTACACCACAATCGCTTGTCTTTGAAGTTGAGACTACAATTACCAACACGGTAGAAGCTACTGGCTCCTAACCGTGGATCCTGATTCCCGCACAGGTTCAATTCCACGATCCTACGAAAGTTCCCGACTCCTTTTTCAGTGACCTGAGACTAGATTCAGCTCGAAACGTGATGACTCTTTTCTACCGCTCCGTCTCCTGAGCCTTCCCCCTAGTTACGACCCTGTTCGGAAAAGTATCTTCCAATGCTACAGTCTCCTCCACGGCATTGCTACATGTAAGCAGGTGTAGGGCTATAAACTGTTTTAACGAATTGTTCCTGTGCTAGCTACTTCATGATCACTCATGATGCTGCTGTTGACTATACCCGGATCTTTGCTGCAGTGTAAGAACCATCACTATACTGCTACTACCTCGACACGAGAAGGGTCGGGGAGTCTGGGAGGGGGAGGACCCGTATGCTTGTCAGTTACCTTCCGTCTGGTATGGCCTACTCTGAGGCCCTTGGTGAGGTTAAGGTTTATGTCTGTGGGACAGAGCCGGAACAACAGTAGAAGAAATAGGTGTAGAGTTATGACCATAATAGACGTCTTATTAGAGTCACTGATACGAGTGTTGACCGCATCTTCCGAGAGTCTCTGTTGGGAGCCATTGGAGAGGCTAATGCGGCGGCGTTGGATCGTATAGGCCCGGCTCAGGCGAGTCGTCGTGGGTGTATCAGTGAATGAGCTACCTCCCTGGTTCAGGCAGAATATCCGGACACTCCTGCTCAGCTACAAGGTCTTCTAGAGCAGCAGGTCTCCACTTGGCAAAGACGGCATGGCGCTATGGTGAGGGTCAGGCGAGGGTGGTTGTTGTTGTGGAGGAGGAGGAGGAGGAGGATTAGAGATCAGATCACTGTGGTGACGACTAACGCTGAAGACCTCCGTCGTATGTCGCCGCCCTTCGTGCCCAACGAGTCGATCATTATGCGAACACCGGTAGGGAATCGTCATCCGTTGGTGATAGGCTTGCTCTTCCTCTATCCAGATGGGCCCGGCTGATGCCAGCTTCCCTCCTATAGACTGGGTTCGTTGGAATCTACGACGATGGGCTAAGCGTTTGCCGAGACTTCAAGGATGGTTCAAACACGACAGGTTCGAGTCATTCGTTCGATACTTGGTGGACATACTCGTTAGGTTGTCGTTGGCACGCCTCAGTGGAGTGCCGGTCTGTTCCCTCCCCCCTGGTCACGATGAAGCTATCTCCGCAGCTTGGGATGTCATTTTCGCAAGGAGGTTGGTCGCTATGGTCCCACAGTCCTTGATCATGTCTCTTTCCTCAGTGCCAAGGAGCAAGGCTTGGTCCTCAACACTACCCCACAGGAAGAGGTGAGCTGCCCTGCCTCTTATCAGGTTAGTGACGGTGCGTAGGTCGATCGAGTGGACCTGGCTGAGACCTCAGAACTGCTCCTAGAACCCAAGACTGGCCGGCCTGATCTCGGGGACATAGCGGAGGTGCCGTCCCTTCTCCTCTGTTGTCTATTGCTCATGCCTTTTGTGTTAGATCAACAACCCAGGCATTTACCGTTCCGTATGCCTTAGTATTGATCTACACAGTACAGTGTGTACCACAGCTCTTGTCAAAGCTCAACAGCTCTCTGATCTGTGAGTTCGTTATTGCAGTATGGTTGTGACCCGTCGACAGATTTGGGGGTGAGCTTTCTCGCCAGCGTGGAGTGGTAACGTCCGGTGGAGCCCTGGGAGGGACCGCAGCGGAGTCGCCGGAGTACATCGAGACGGGCTTGACTGATCTGATCGATATCAACGCTGGTATACCAGCAGTAGCAGATGGAGGGGATATTTCGGTCTCATCAACGAAGGTGACCCTGGGGGTGGAACCTGGGTGGATCGTGTGAAGGAGCGGTTGCTCTCCTGTGATCGTAAATATGCTATTGGCTTTCGATTAGTCCTTCACGTGCCTGATACGTACGGTGGAGAAGCTATATTCGCGAGGGAGAGCAGCGGAGGCGAAGTTGATGAAATTGCTGGAAGAACCCGAGAACGATGCCGACAGGCTTCGGCGAGAGCAGCAGATAGCAGACGGTGAGTGCCCCTCTAGGTCGTCCCTCGATCACAGTGACTGCCTCTGCTGCTAGGGTCTTATGCCGAAACAGTCAGCGCTCTCGAATGTGAGTTGAAGCAAACCCAAAGCTTGCTGGATGGCCTCTTCCCTTGGGTCTGCGACTCGGCTACTTGCAGTAGGGTGAAAGATAGGAGTATACGGGACAAGGTGCCACATGCCCTGTCGAGAGGGCTCGCTGATGAGCTCATTTACCTTCCCAGGTCCTCCAGTTTATGTCGTTTGTACTACGTCTACTGGTGTCCGAGCTTAAACGTTCCGCTGGAAGCTTAGAGATAGTGTATGTAAGCTGTACCAAATTGATAATCTCTACTGGAAGGGTGAGAGATTCTTCAGAGTCATAGTCTAACATATCAAGGTCTCGGCAGATATCGGTCGGTGATGTTACTAGAGTGTGGAAGGGCATGCAGAGTGTTGTGGTGAACCATCCCATCCTACAGCCCCTCGCTGTGGTCTTTCAGGATGTCAGCACCATAGGTAGGATACCCTTAACTTCTCCTTTGGTTGGAAACATATGTAGATATGTGCGCCTACGGGTTACTATGGATGGACCCGGCCAATTGGTCAGCTCTGCCGACGGACCCGACCACGGGTTCGGTCAATGCTGAGTGGGAGATCGATGCGATTTGGAAGGTGGCAGACTTCCTCCCGAATGCGATGAGAGCGCCATTCTATGTGTAAACCGCTGACTTGGTCCTCAGTTGTGAGATAGTTGTGGTTGTAGGTTTTGTTCGGAGTACCTCGTGCACTGCATGAAGGCGATGGAGAAGCTGAAACGAGGGAAAAGGCTTGTGACTTTGGATGAGAAGGTGTGACGATTGTTACTGGACATGTCCAATGGTCTTGGTAGACGCGGAAGAAGCGACGACGAGCCCAGGAGATTCAACAGAGAGAGGACGAGATAGCTGTGAGTTAGAGAGGCTTGGTTCTGCTGCTCGTAGACCTTCCGGTTCAGCGTGCTACCGACGCCCAAGTCCAGGCTCGATGTGAGCTCGACGATCTGATGGATGATGCGAGGCGAGGAAGGAGGGAGGGGAGTAACTCTGGAGACGAGGAGGAGGAGGAAGATGCCGATCCAGCAGCAGCAGTGATGACAGATCAGCAAATCATGGCTGAGGTGCAAGCCTATGCTTGCAATACCAGTAGGGCTAACATCGTATCGATCTTTGCTTATCATCATCATCAGTCCTTCCGGAACTCCGCCAGAAGTTGTATCGGTACGTTTCCAATGTGACCCAAGTGATGCAGAACGATGCAGCTTTGGTAGGTTGGAGTGCTAGTGTTAATTGTTGCCAGTAGTTGGTGTCGTCGGGGAGACTCAATTTTTTCATAGCAACTGTTGATTGCAGATGGCCGAGCTCCGGCATAGGATAGTCGAGGGTGAGGAAAGTGATGATTCGGAAGATGACGAAGATTCCATTCAAAGTGACGACGAGGACTTCGAGGTGGGTCCTCATCTTGTTAAGTTGTGTTAGCAGGATAGTCTTCGCTTGTAGTTGACAAGGAAGGAGCGACTTGAGAAACGTCTCAATCAATTCATGATGAAGTGGGAGTTCCCGATGCAAGCCGCCGCGGTGAGTCAAGCTCTCATGTGACCAACCAACTCATGCTCCATCGATCGTAGGCGAGAGCCGCGGCCAACGAAACGAGATCATCAGGATCGGCGAGATTCTCAGAGGATCCTGTGCTGGAATTTGTCAAATGCCTCACTCATGTACAGCCCTTAAACACAGTCTTAATCTATGGTGGCATTGCAGGTTATCGGGCTTGACTCTAGCAACGCTCAAACTGCCGATCTCGTGAACTCTATTCGAAATGACTTGATCCAGCTGCTGCGCAAGAATATCTTCTCTGAGGAGGCTCAGTACTCTTCCCCAATTCCCATAGTCAGGGCGGCTACTCTCACTGATGTGACCATCGCAGCTACTTTGCTGGTCGTGTAGTCTATGCCGCTTTGGTAGGTCCTGTGTCTCAAGTGCCATCGAACCAGCAACATTGACGTGAATACTAGTCCCACCAAAGAACCTGGCATCTGGGAGTGCCCGTTATGCGGGCAGTGGTGAGCCGCATTTTGTGTCGGATCGGGAGGAAGCCTAGATTGTTCAGTTATGA
>NW_003202973.1:157026-188708 GCF_000006405.1 Perkinsus marinus ATCC 50983
ACTGGTTTCGACTCGTTTCGAATTCTAAGTTTTCCACTACGTTGTTACCGAAGATAACGAGTGTACGTCAGCGTCACTTGCTTATGCTGAAGCGAGCTGATGGACTGAATGTCAAAGTCTGAGACTAAAAATATTATACACTCTAATAACGTAACAGTTTCATCTACAATAGGATTTCTAATCGGAGCGTTTGCAGAAGGTATAGATGATCGATAATAGATATATAGTGCAACAACTTAATGATGCACCCCTTACGTCAATCACCGCATTGAATACCTCCCAAACAGATGACGACATCTACGCAACAACTCACGACTCGTCAGAAAGAACTCGAGGACAAACAACAAACACCAAACGATAGGGAAAAACTCCATCAGATGCTTCACAGGCATCAGCGAGCGAAGTACCCGTTCAAAACGACAGTGTCATCTAGCACTGAGTAAGGGTAGTATTGATCAGTAGACCAGCCTTGATGTGAATTTCAGTCGGACTCTCAATCGTACCCTGGATCTTCTTTATGTGGAACATATCCATCAACTTCTGGAGAACATCATCGTAGTTGGAGAAGATGATATCAGTACCATCTACTTGATAGTCGCATCCGGCAGTCTGGCCGAGAACACTCAGAGTGGCGCGTCCAGATTCAAAGTCAACGCTGAAGTCTTGACCGTACAAGTTACCGCAGTAATTACCATTGAGACCCACCGTCTGGGTAGTTGTGGTTACTTTAATCGTAGTCGTGGCTTCAGTAGTAGTCGTCTCAACTGTCGTAGTAGTCACAGGCTCTGTAGTGGTTGAAGCAGTTGTAGCAGTCTCAACAGCGGCGGTAGTGGTCGTAGCAGCAGCAGCGGTAGTGGTCGTAGCAGCAGCAGCGGTAGTGGTCGTAGCAGCGGCAGCGGTAGTGGTCATAGCAGCAGCAGCCGTAGTGGTCGTAGCAGCGGCAGCGGTAGTGGTCATAGCAGCAGCAGCGGTAGTGGTCGTAGCAGCGGCAGCGGTAGTGGTCGTAGCAGCAGCAGCGGTAGTGGTAGTGGTCGTAGCAGCAGCAGCGGTAGTGGTCGTAGCAGCAGCAACGGTAGTGGTCGTAGCAGCAGCAGCGGTAGTGGTCGTAGTCGTGCTCCTATGAGCAGTGGTAGGATGCTGAGTTGTAGTAGCAGGCACGATTGTTGGTTGGATACTGCAGGCCAGGGGCTCCCCAACACAGTTGGAATCAGCGGGCTCGAAACAAATAGAACCGTCACTCTTCTTGATCAAGCCGAAGCAGACGGAAGGAGTTACCCAGGACTTGCAATAAGATCCGTATTTCGAGCCTGCACAGCCACTCACATTGGAGCACATCTGAGAGCACGGGTCCTCAGTGGCCATGACGAGGGAGAGGGCAGCGACGAAGGCCGAGAATGAGACGATGAAGGAACGCATAAGACAACTTTGAAACACTGACAATAGGAATACATCAACAGAACTATTGAATGATCCACACTAACGAGTCGCAACGCTAATGTCACTCTAGCGTTGCGTCGTAAGAGAGACATGAAGGATGCCTAGCACATCACATTGTCTATTGATATGACACTCTGAGGAAAGAAGACGATTGTGACCCGGACAATCTTGGGAGAGGTATTGTGTAGGAAGGATTCGTTCTAAAGCGTATAGTACAAGAGAATATATCCACCGCTAGCGTGAGAGCCTTCTCGGTGTTGATGCCAATATCATGCGTGGAGTCGCAACAACTGGCACCAACGTTGCCTCGAGGACCATCATGAGCATGGTGTCGACCCCTGAGACTTCACTTGTTCCTCTCGCTGTTGAAAATAGAAGGAGAGTGTCAGAGTCTATAGTCGCAAGAAGGACTCCTCGGTATCGCAATTCTCAATGTGACTCGTGCTATTCAGAAGCTACTGGGATCGATCACCAATCATTGATGTTGAGAAGGAGAGGTATCCAGTGACCGTCTGGCATTCTTCGACGTATTGAATTACTCGGGAGTATCAAGATCAACGAATTCTGGGTCTGCGGAGTTCGTCCTTCGAAGCGAACTCTCAACGGTGAGCGATGGCAAGCCTAGCATAGACAATCCGCCAGAATTCACCTCTCAATAGAGCGCTGAAGATTTATCGACCGCTTCATAAGGTTTAGTACGACGTCGACAAAGCGCAGACTCTGATCAAGCTTTTGATGTATGAATAGTCACACGGCTCGTACTGTTCGCGCCAGTGTATCGTTGCGGCGAGCCAACGCAACAGTAAGTATGAAACTCATGCCACGTCTACACCTTATTCCATTCAGAGTAAGTCTACCGTTGGGGCACTGTTGGACCTTGGGGCATCTCTGTCTGACAAAAGTGATGTCGTGGTATCGCAATCCCCTGCTGGATAGCGGCGACTTGGGCTTAGCTTCCTTCGATGCTCGTGAGAGTTTGTAGTTGGTGTTCTGTTGCACAGCGGTATGGATAGAATTAGGCTCTTTTCAAGATGAGGGTGTTGCTCACTCGCCAGTTGCACATAGAGTGCTGTTTATGATGCTCGACGAGACAGCTTGCTCATTCTCACTATCACTAGTATCCGGGTTATGACCAACAACTGCGAAGCCAGAGATTATATACTGTTAAAGTAGAAACGAATAACGTAACTCCGCGATCTCCTTAAGTGATATCGCTAGGAGAAATACTCCACAATTCTCAGAAACGCCATTTTAATTGATGACTCCGATAACTCTGTCCCGAAAAACTGGTTTCGACTCGTTTCGAATTCTAAGTTTTCCACTACGTTGTTACCGAAGTTAACGAGTGTACGTCAGCGTCACTTGTGAATGCTGAAGCGAGCTGATGGACTGAATGTCAAAGTCTGAGACTAAAAATATCATACACTCTAATAACGTAAAAGTTTCATCTACAATAGGATTTCTAATCGGAGGGTTTGCAGAAGGTACAGATGATCGATAATAGATATATAGTGCAACAACTTAATGATGCACCCCTTACGTCAATCACCGCATTGAATACCTCCCAAACAGATGACGACATCTACACAACAACTCACGACTCGTCAGAAAGAACTCGAGGACAAACAACAAACACCAAACGATAGGGAAAAACTCCATCAGATGCTTCACAGGCATCAGCGAGCGAAGTACCCGTTCAAAACGACAATGTCATCTAGCACTGAGTAAGGGTAGTATTGATCAGTAGACCAGCTTTGATGTGAATTTCAGTCGGACTCACAATCGTACCCTGGATCTTCTTTATGTGGAACATATCCATCAACTTCTGGAGAACATCATCGTAGTTGGAAAAGATGATATCAGTACCATCTACTTGATAGTCGCATCCGGCAGTCTGGCCGAGAACACTCAGAGTGGCGCGTCCAGATTCAAAGTCAACGCTGAAGTCTTGACCGTACAAGTTACCGCAGTAATTACCATTGAGACCCACCGCCTGGGTAGTTGTGGTTACTTTGATCGTAGTCGTGGCTTCAGTAGTAGTCGTCTCAACTGTCGCAGTAGTCACAGGCTCTGTCGTCTCGTTGAAGCACTTGTGGTAGTCTCAACAGCGGCGGTAGTGGTCGTAGCAGTGGCAGCGGTAGTGGTCGTAGTCGTGCTCCTATGAATAGTAGTATGCTGAGTTGTAGTAGCAGGCGCGATTGTTGGTTGGATACTGCAGGCCAGAGGCTCATCAACACAGTTGGAATCAGTGGGCTCGAAACAAATAGAACCGTCACTCTTCTTGATCAAGCCGAAGCAGACGGAAGGAGTTACCCAGGACTTGCAATAAGATCCATATTTCGAACCTCCACAGCCACTCACATTGGAGCACATCTGAGAGCACGGGTCCTCAGTGGCCATGACGAGGGAGAGGGCAGCGACGAAGGCCGAGAATGAGACGATGAAGGAACGCATAAGATAACTTTGAAACACTGACAATATACATTAACAGAACTATTGAACGATCCACACTAACGAGTGGCAACGCTAATGTCACTCTAGCGTTGCGTCGTAAGAGAGACATGAAGGATGCCTAGCACATCACATTGTCTATTGATATGACACTCTGAGGAAAGAAGACGATTGTGACCCGGACACTCTTGGGAGAGGTATTGTGTAGGAAGGATTCGTTCTAAAGCGTACAGTACAAGAGAATATATTTGTCGCTAGCGTGAGAACCTTCTCGGTGTTGATGCCAATATCATGTGTGGAGTCGCAACAACTGGCACCAACGTTGCCTCGAGGACCATCATGAGCATGGTATCGACTCCTGAGACTTCACTCATTCCTCTCGCTGTTGAAAATACAAGGAGAGTGTCAGAGTCTATAGTCGCAAGAAGGACTCCTCGGTATCGCAATTCTCAATGTGACTCGTGCTATTCAGAAGCTACTGGGATCGATCACCAATCATTGATGTTGAGAAGGAGAGGTATCCAGTGACCGTCTGGAATCCTTCGACGTATTGAATTACTCGGGAATATCAAGACCAACGAAATCTGGGTCTGCGGAGTTCGTCATTTGAAGCGAACTCTCAACGGTGAGCGATGGCAAGCCTAGCGTAGACAATCCGCCAGAACTCACCTCTCAATAGAGCGCTGAAGATTCATCGACCGCTCCATAAGGTTTAGTACGACGTCGGCAAAGCGCAGACTCTGATCGTGTTTTTGATGTATGAATAGTCACACGGCTCGTACTGTTCGCGCCAGTGTATCGTTGCGGTGAGCCAACGCAACAGTAAGTATGAAACTCATGCCACGTCTACACCTTATTCCATTCAGAGTAAGTCTACCGTTGGGGCACTGTTGGACCTCGGGGCATCTCTGCTTGACACATGTGATGTTGTGTTAGCGCAATCCTCTGCTGAATAGTGGCGACTTCGGCCTAGCTTCCTTCGATGCTCGCGAGAATTCGTAGTTGGTGTCCTACTGCGGAACGTCATGGCCTCTCTAACCCGATGGGGGTGTTGCTCACTCGCCAGTTGCACATAGAGTGCTGTTATTGATGCTCGACGAGGCACTTTGCTCAGTCTCACTATCACTAGTATCCGGATTATGACCAACAACTGCAAAGCCGCTGATCACACCTGAAGGCATACAGCAGTTACATGTCGCCTATCAGCTGCTACGACTCCGACGAGCCCCATGATGTCGTAGTGAATTATCTTTCCTATTGAATTCCAATATCATACCATCATTTTCTGGCTCATCGCGCTTGCCCCAATGTGAGCAACGTGCTAGTTGGCGTACTGGGGTTATTCCATGCTCTTGCGGATTTCCTAGGCCCGGCATTCTTCGACGATTCATCGCTGTCTGAGCTGCTTGGTGATTCTGAGCTTCTGAGAGTGTAAGCTGCTTACCAACCTCGAGATGAGCTTGAATACTCGTCAATCGCCTCCTCATCCATGGCTGTTGTTCGTAAAGCCTCGACCCGTTCGTTCTTGGTCATTAGACTTTTCCTCAACACACGCGCCTTGTTTCTGATGAGTTTCGTGACTCGAGGATCTTCAGGATCGGAATACGTGCTCAGGAACTGAGAGACCATCATGAATTTGCCTCTGGTGATGCACCGTGGATGCTCATCAGCAACGTGTAACCGGTTTCCCGTGGGATTATCGAATTCGTAGGGCTTTCACATTCTCGAATATCTCTGTCGAGAGGGTCTCTCACGTTCAAAGTATTATCGGTCGTACCAGGAGCCGCTGACTAGCATCGAAATGTTCCCCACGTGCACACTCTCGCCATAGTTCAATACTGCCATCCTTGAGTAAATGCTCGAGCAGCTCAAGACCCGCTAGCACATAACGCCAGGAAGCGGCTGACGGTGTAACAGCGAAGGCTAGTAACTGCGAGACTTAGGGATTATCCAACCGGGTTCAACTAATAATCAAATGTGATGCTGTTGTAAAAGCCCATGCGGATGCGAATAGAGTAATGGCAGTAGTCTGGACCGTCACTGAGTTAGTCTCAGCTAGGTTGATAATATCAGTTCAACCGTTGATATCAGCGGAAAAGGCCAAGATGAGAGACATGCGTGAACAAGTATCACTTGCATTATCCCTTTACGGGTAGCTTGATCTCTGTAAGTTGCCTGGCATATAGTTTCGATATAATTCGCGTCGTTAGGAGAGCCCCCGCCACTGAAGTAGCCTGCGTGGTTGTCACAGCTCAAAAAACGTTCTGTCACCTGACGATAGCCGCAATCAGTGGGGGACTCTCAAGCCGATTAAGAGTAACGCAGCAAAGAATTTCACTTGTGTGAATTTCATAGCAGTTCGCGAGAAGATGGTAGACGTACTTCAACAGGACTCAGATCTTCGTCCAGAGTGCCTGTGATTGTGCGTTTCATCCATGATGACAGCAGCCTCGATGCTTTTTGGCTGGTGGTGAACGAGTGAACGCTTTGGTTAGCCATTAGGCTAAAGCTTGAGGGCAGAAGTTGTCATTGGAGACAACCCAATTTCATCGGTAATACCACATTTCGTCAAAGAACACGAAATTGGCGGCAGAACTTGACGCCGTGCACCTCTTATATAGTGAGTCGATCAATTCACCAGAACAACTCAGACTAGAAGCTAATATTCCTCAGAAAATACTCTTTTGAGACGGCGGACTGCCATCGTGTTAAGGTGATAGTGATTGAGCTTGTAATACACTGATGACGTCACAAAGCCACTTGATAAAGGGGGCACAGCTCGCTATCTCAAGCCTCTCATCGGGGGAGTGGGCACCCTGAAAACAGCAGGTTATGTTGACATTAAGGTAGCAGGTCCCTACCTTTACAGTAGGGCCGATGCTCACACACTCCTTCACAGACGATAGACGCGACATGAGCGTACCGCACTCCAAGCCAGCATGTATGGTATATATACGAGGAGTGGATGTCGCCGGACACATACTGGTGACCACCTGCATTAACAACAGGTCTCTTAAGGGGGGGGGGATTTTTTAAGAGATCAAACGCCCGACAAATTTAGACAGTATCAGTCAATAGATCAAACAGTGGGGAGTGATAATACTTGTAACCTAGAATTACTGCACCACCTACAGTGATAACTACGAATTGATACCATCACCGATGGTTGACTTAATCGATGACATAATTCTTCACAGCGTTACTCCAACCCCCCCGGCACCTTCAACAGCTCTGAGCTCCTATCAGGCTCCCACCCCGGGAACGGACAGATGTTACCCTCATTAAACGCCCCGAATTTGTCCCCAAGCATAGCAAATTCTTCACCTAAAATCACATCACAATCAATTCCTATCCAACCAAGAACACCAACTTAGCTTACCGAGGCGTTTCATCGATTCCATTGAAGTTGACCTTGGGAAGATATGTACCAAAGCACCGTCCTCGCCGTTCCTCTTCATAGTGCGGACTACGCCAAGATTGCAGCTGGTCCTGACGGAAAGTTCACCTTCCATCAACACTTATGGTTCAATCACTTCAACCCGGCCTCGGGGTCCTCCTCCAGCTCGAGAACACCATGCTGAACTTTCTCTATCAGACTTAACAGTTTTTCAGTCGATTCAGCGGTCAATGGATCCTGCAGTGCACTCAAAGATATTTCCCATGACGCTGAGCTCTGTTACTTCTGCTACAGCGGCCGATGGGCATTCAACCAGCTCAAGTACGGCCGCAGTTTCCGTAGGATAGTCTCTGAGCATTTCCTGCAGCACAGAACCAGATAACATTTCATACCACACCATCGTCTGAACCTCGAAATGCTCCGTAATCCTCTTCGCCACGCCAGCCCAAGGCTCTGGTGTAGTGACGACCTCTGCAGCTGCTTCACGTGGGATCGCATTAGGACCCGTCCCACCGTGCACGTCAGCCACCAGCACAGAGGGTGATACCACCCCACCCAATAAACTGAGGAACGATCAACTTCCTTATACGGCGATTTGTTACCTCTTGAGGACTTTGATGCAGTTGGGGCGGTCCTCAGCGATATCGATGCCCGAGTGGCCCCCGGCAAAACCCTTCAGGGCCACTCGGTAGCGCCGCATCGACCCTTCAGGGGCTGGGGACCGATCAAGAGGCAGCCAGAATCTGAGATCTTGGCGAATCTTCTATATAGACTCGAATAGATGAGTAGTTGTATATAGACTATAGATCGAGTAAAAATCGGCGTTGCACTATTCTCAATAACTTGATATACAATCTACTGTACGTCCGTTTTATCTTATGGGAATGCGTGGAGACTTGATTTTTCTGCGGAGTCGGCGAATGTTCATCAGATTTTCAAACATGCTGAACGTAGACTGAGTATTTGGTTTTACACATTTGCATTAGGAAACGCAATTGCAGTTCATATACTCATTCTAGTTTATCTCCATAGACGGGCTCACTTGTGTTCAAAGCCACCAGCACTTCCGATGCATATCTCCCCGCTTTCCTCCGAGTCAAGGTTCAGCATGCGACCAGCAGTCACCAACTGAACACTGCAGGTGATAACAACGAAGGATGCCTCAGCCTCTACCTTCTCCTCAGCCCCTTCAGCCCCTTCAAAATTAGTTTCCTCGTTGGCAGTGAGAATAACCTCTATAGGAGGCTCCCGAGGCATAGCAGTGAGAGCCGCCAGCGCCCCAGCAATTCCCACACCATTATCAGCTCCTATAAGGAGCAATCAACTCAAAGGCCTACGAACTCGCACCTAATGTAGTCTCTTTGATAGCTTTCACCCACAGCCCGTCCGCCGACACCTTCACATTGATCGGATCCTTCTCAAAGTCATGCTGGGCCGAGGCGTTCCTATAAAGGTCACCTCTAAGTTGAGGCTCGAGCACACCCAAGGCCTTCACCACAGAACATTCAATACAGCAACAGGACAGACGACGCCGCACTGTACATACCAGTGTGAGGAATATATGTTCGGTCTCCTCACCTTGATCAGATTCGGGTAAAAGTCTTCAGGAGCCAATGAAAATTTCCTCACAATTTTCATATTCTCACCAGCACACGTAGTTAAACATATGTATATTTTCCCACAGACAGAAGCATCCCTCGGGACAACCATTCGAGCGCTCCTTAGGAAAGCCCAGTCAGAACTCTCCCACTCACTGACTGCAGACTATATCCATATGGCCTTGCAACACCACCACTGCTGGTAACTCCGAGCTGCTAGAGCGGAGATATACCTGTACGCGATAGTAATAGTAAACTAATATAGGAATATACGTTTGCTGTCCTCAACTGAGCTCGTAAGTTTATCCACAAACGATTTCGAGTAGGAGTGTACACATACCAACGATAACTTCCCAATGTTTCCTCATAGTTTTCATATTTTTCACTAACACATGTATTTGACCATATTCATATATTCCCACCACACTGCAGTGAGGGGCCGGTCAAAACAACCAACTCACATTCCCAGCCCTGTCCATGTTGCAAACCCATCCGTTAGCCTCTGCTACTGCGGCAAGGCAGTTGCGGATAGGATCCAAACGGGAGAACTTCACCGTGCCATCAAAATCTGTACCTGTAACAGTCACTGATGCTTCCTGAGATAGAGCTGCTCTAGACTCACTTGGTCTTGGTACGCTGAAGCACATCAGTGAGTACTTCCAAAAGGCCTCAAGCGCCTTGGTGTAAGTCGGGGAAGAGGATGAGGGGAAGGAGCTCTGTATGCCATCTTGCAGTTTCTCAAATACTTTCAAGTTCTCAGCGGACGTGAATCGACGCCATATCTCTGTTGGAGGAGAGCCGAGAGCCATTGATTGGAAAGTGATCCTGGTGTGGTATAACAAATCAGAAAAATCAAAAAAGCACCCTCTCCAACAAGTTGATGGAGAGGGTGCTTTGTTGTTGTTGTCGTTGTTGTTGTTGTTGTTGTTGTTGTTGTTGTTGTTGTTGTTGTTGGCAAGAACAACACCAAGCAGTGCAAAGCACACAACTGTATGGCGGTGAAGAGTCGCTGTTGATAGGACACTACTTCACTAATACACCCCTCCACATATTCTAGTCATATCCGGTTTTTCGACTCGTGCACAGCCACCACAACGAGTATCATCTTGCGGCTCAGGGAGGTATGTACTTATGCTTTACCTGATATGACCTCCAAGTTTCAGGGTCTAACTCTTCGTAGTTAGTGAGAAGTCGACGGCCGGTAAAACGTTTTCTCCACATATTCTTAGCATACACGTGTTAAAATTGCGCCTCAAAATACCAAATTTTACTCGGGGAGTATATCTATAACTCCGCTCCTGATCTAATGCTATACACCAACAGCAAGAGGATCGTTCATAATGGTATCCCTCCCTGTTTCACTCTCATATTTGGACGCATCTAGCCAAAACTGAGCAGAGCAGCTGATGAGCACCAAAACGCGCCAAAATAAGGTGTAAAACCCGCCATGCAGGGAGCCGTCGGAGGTCAAGACGCCCTAGCAGGCTAGTGCCTCCAAATATGAGAGTGAAACATGGAAGGATACCATTATGAACGATTCTCTTTCTGTTGATGTATAGCATTAGATCAGTAGCGGAGTTATAGATATACTCCCCGAGTAAAAGTTGGTATTTTGAGGCGCAATTTTAACACGTGTATGCTAAGAATATGTGGAGAAGTTTTTTTCAGGTCTTCGACTTCTCACTAACTACGAAGAGTTAGGCCCTGAAACTTGGAGGTCATATCAGGTAAAGCATAAGTACATACCTCCCTGAGCCGCAAGATGATACTCGTTGTGGTGGCTGTGCACGAGTCGAAAAACCGGATATGCTAAGTATATGTGGAGGGGTGTACTCCTGCATGGGCTCCTTATCCAAGTGAGTGTAGCTTCTTCGCTTCTCTTCGATTCAATGAGATTTGCTGACAAGCCTTGTAAACTACTTATCTGCTTATTATGCATGCGCTTGTGTCATTCGTCATTGGTTCTAAAAGAAGCCTCTTCGGAAGCAGTCTCCCCTCCCAACCTCACACCTCGTTGAACTCTCGAGGCCAGCTGTTACCTCATTCTGTGGTCATTGAGAACATTAACAGCAGGCTGCGCCACATGAACGCGATATACAAGTGCATGTTGAGCGTATTAGAGGACCGTAAACCAACAAGGAAGCGACAACTACTTCCCTAAGAACTCTCGTTTTTCGCATGAGCACAAACTAATTGCATAGCACATCACAGTTAGCAGGAGCAATAAAATCAACAACAAGACCTCTAGCCCAACACAAGATCCACCTCTAGAGAGACTCAAGTGCTACGAACATGTGTGAGGCATTGACGCTTTAATCTCGCAATCTGAATCGGCAAGAGACCAGCCATCTGGATCGTCAACCGTATTGCTTCCTGGCTTTCCTCCGGTAGCTTCAATATCTGAACACACAGCCACTTCTCTTATCAAGAAGAGTGCTCGTTTAAACCATCGATTCACACTGTATGAGACAGGGGGAATCCATGGAGCCCACTTGTTGCTGATGATGACTAGCATAAGCCTTAACCCATTCATAGTGTGAAAGAGCAGCCAGTAGACTCCTTAGACGTTCAGATGCGTTGGGTGATGGATCCTTCGACAGCAACCTAAACAAAGTCAGTGACCCAAATTCTGTATTCAAAATTCAGCAATTCATAAATTCATACGAGTTCAGTCGATTTGCATCCCACCTCGCGGTCTGCTCTCTTGCTGATATCACATGTTGGACCACTGCATCATCCAAACGCTCCTTAGCATCTGTCAGAGCAGGATGTTGCGAAGTCTACAAGATCGACTCACTCTGGTGAGAGCCACTCACAGTGCCTTCTCGAGTGGCAGGCGGATAGAATGAGTCGATAAAGTGAGTGAAGTTCTTCACTGACTTCAGGATGTATCTCCTCACTTGGTCAGTGTCGAGGGCCTGACGAGGAACTCAACTACAGAAGTATGAATACTCCCCGAGAAGCATGCGTTCGCGCAACAAGTTCAGAGAGCAGTAGGGCAGGAGGCTAATTCACGCAGGGCCGGATCATCCGGCCCGGATAGCAAGCGGCGCAGACACAATATAACAAATTTTGTTTTGAGTCTTCGAGAATTGATGAGCGCAACTGCCAAGAGTCTTGGCCCAAGACCTACTCCGGAGGGAAACAGTTATTATAATATGCTAAGCCCGTGAATCACGGTACATAACACCAAAATGCATATCAGGTAGATACTTCCTAGACTCTCTAGCAGTGAGTCACTTCCAGTGAACCATTGCCATTGAGCCCTTGGAGATATCGACTACAGTGCTACTATTCCTTCATGCAGTAGAACTTGGATCGCGAATAGGCATCGAGCAGAGCTTCTCTCTTCTGCCTTTCATGGCCAACCATTCATTAGCTACCTCAACCAGACCCTTCAGGTCTGGCGAAACGAGCTCGAGAAGCTGCGACCTGTTCGCACTTGATATAACGTTGCTCTGTAGGTGCTCGTTGTCCAGCCGATTTCGGCTTGTGGAGAGCTTGCGAGTCAAGACCGAAAAACTTCGTTCGGCCCCACTACTTGTAGCCCCACGAATCATGCTTGACATCATTTGACGTACCAGATTCGTGTCGTCTGACAGCCTGCACATCTAGACTGAGTCCTTCTGCTCGAGCACACCCTTCCTGCACTTGAGATCGCGACATTTCAATACATAATCATAATACGTAATACATAAATCTAATACATAATCTCCTTTTCCTTCCTTTTCTTGATGCGTTGGGACGAAGGCATTCACCCAATCAAAGCGAGCTACAGGCTTCATCGTCTAACTCACCCGAGTTGCTTCCATGGTATACAAACTCGAAAACACAAGTGCGGTTACTCGACGAGCTAATGCGCCACTCGCGCAGCGCGAGTGGCGCAGCACGACCGATGAGTTTCGCATAACCTGCGCACACTTGAAATCTCGCTAAACCCCGATTCTATTGGATGCTAAGTTGACGGGGCAGTAAGCGCTGACCAGAGGGCAGGGTGCAATCCGGTGCCAGAGAACCGGGGGCAGGGTGCGGATTGCTCCCCAATCGGCCTTAGCCAACAGGGCAGTTGTTGCCAACAACTGTTATCATCAGAATCAACCGTAACACTAGGAAGGGCTCGAATAACACGTTCGACTAGGATCTTCGAGACGGATCACCCACAGACTCGGCAGTGCAATGTAATCCTATGTAGATCATACGTGAAGACTTGACGCTGAGGTACTCCACATTTTGCCAGAATACTCATAAAATTAACCTCCATGACCAAGGCAAGCGCCATCGGCCATTCACAGAGTCCCACTCAATTTCTCATAGCGCTCATGAGGGCACCACTATCATAGAGGACGACAAGCAACCTTTCCCAGTTGGGTATCTTATCTACTGCAGTCGAACATCACTGGGGCGGTACTATTAGCATGATAAAGTTTGCAGTTTATCAACGATCTTGGTTAGCAATACCAACCGCTTACTGGCTTGGAGGCTGCTGCAACTGCGCGATTCTCCTCATCCTTTTCAAGAAGGCCCTCAGCGAGTCGCCTGTAAATCTCAGCGATCTCAAAAGAAAGCTGGCGATCGAATTGGACATACACCATCGGGTTGATCTGAGGAGTTATGAGCCGTACAATGAAAACACCAGTAGACGTCACCTCTTTCAAGATAGGCTCTAGTAGCCTAACTCTTCGTTTAAGTAGAGCTTTCACTCTACCCTGATCGACCTCCCAGAACTCCAACGCCTCGTGTAGCCGAGCGAGCTCTTGAACAGTTTGTATCTGCGTGCAACAATATCACAGACTCGATCGGTCAACGCTATGGTCACATGGTCACTGGCATATCCCTCCAACACGAAAACAGTGAGAGCCTGCTGGTCGAAGTACTGCCCAATTTTAAAGAGCTCTCGTGCTGTTGCATAGTCTTTAGCACAGAACGTTAGATGCCTACCACATACGTGATGACCAAGTTTCATCAAGAGCTTTCCTCACTTTTCATGATCCATAACCCCTTCGTGCGCCTCTAAGAATGCCTTATTATGGACCTGCATGGCCTTCTCGATAGAGCTGTGGATACTCGGGAAGGATCTGACGGTGTTGGAGTAGGAATATATGTTCGCTTTCCTCAGCTGAGCTCAGAAGTTTCCCCACTAATTATAGGAGTTTTTTATACAAATTTGGGTAGAAGTGTACAAAAACCAATAAGAATTTCCTCAGAATTTTCTTATTGTCACCGACACATGATGAACATATTTTCCCACTCTGAAAAAATACGCAAAATGGTCACGAGAAAACACGATCTCAGAATGATGTTCCTCGAAATACGGAAAATTCGGCCACACAGATTCGCTCTGAACAATGCTTCCCCTCGTGAACAACCATTCACTACGGTTACCTACATCGCCGTTTCGACAACAAGTCCCTCAGCCAACCGAATAGTCAGCATCTTATCATCATCACCATTTTCCACAATACGTTCCGCAACAGCACTTCTCTCATCGAGGAGTAATGCGCCATCATTCACACTCCTGATGATTACGATATAGCTCCTTACCTTTACCATCACTTACACGGTCTCCGGAAACCCCTGCTGGGAGTCCCATTCGACAGCCCGGCTCGCCAGGTCATCACCAAGACACTCCCAGTGCAGTCCAAGAACACCTTCAGTAACCTCATCGTTCTCTTTCACTTCAGCGTTACATCGCCACAACGCCAGCTGATCCCGACACAGAGTCACCAGCCTCTCAACAGGAATTCATATTCTACGCATTCGTCAGCATTCAGCTTGGCATGGAACTTGGATATCTCCAATCGTGTGCGGTAAAAGCGGCCTATATCCCGCCATATCTCAGCCAGGAACTCATCGCTTTTCACCTCGCCGAGCTTCTCAGGCCATTCAACCTACCAACATGGCGAAACTAGCCCCTCCCAGGGAAGTACAATTATACGATAGATCTTATGTGGGAAGTAGTAGATCATATATCAATGATTTCATCGACAGAAAAATTATAAGATGTTGTTGAAACCCCACGGTGTTAAGTTCGCCAGATTCGTAGCTCCCAAGAGAAGTGTTATATATCCGAAATCCTAAGCTGAGCTCCGGAGTTTCCTCACTACATCATTTACATTTTAAAACCAATGAAAAAACCAACAAAAATTCCCCAGAAATTTCACACACAGAGTCTTCATTTTTCTCTTGTCGACGATGTGCAGATTTCCCCAAATCCCATTTTCCCGCTCACACTGATGACTCGAGCAGCGTGCATCAAATACTCAGCCGTCCAGAACTCCCCACGGCCAATGTAGTAGTCCGCCAGACCGATAGCATTCCTAGCCCACTCTCGGTAGTTGAACTAGGGAGCATCACCTCAGTCACTCGACTACTGTGACCAACTCACTGGGGCATCTTTCTCCTCCTCTAAAGGATCCACATTATGCTCCAGCTGCCTCGACAGGGTCATCGAGCATGCCCGTGATGCTGATGCTACCATCCCTAGTCCCCTGAATACCAAATCTGCCCGAATAATACCATAAAAACACGACTTGACCCCATGAAGAACGCTACCATCAACCCTCCACAATCTCCCACCATACCCGTATGCTCTCGCCAGTCCATAGACCGTAAGAGTCTTCAACTTCTCCAAAGTAGCTGAATCACTGTTATCCCACTGAGCATCATCACCACGTTTCACCCCCACTGCAGTTACGTGACTGCAGTGAAGCGATCCATCTATGCTTACCACTACGGCCTTCCTACATGTAAGCTGCTCTCACTAAGAAGTTCATCGCCTTTGTCCAGTCACCACGCTCTAGCCATATATTGCCCAGCTGCTGTAGGCAATCGACGATGGCGAAGATATACTTTTTCTCCTTTCCTAACTTTGCCACATTCGACACGCCTCTCTAAATCCATCACTACTCTGAGGAGCCAACAGCCCGAGCTTCAGAGCCCTCATGAATCTGATCTCTGCTCGCTGCACTTCTTCACACCAGTACAAGTTGCGCCCCATTGCCTGACTTTCCTCACCATGCTTCCACTCAAGTTCATACACTCACCAGGTCTATAGCCATCAGATGCCACTCCACCTCCACACGGTCACTAGCAGCAATGAGCTCACGAGCAGCCTTACTCGCTGCATCCAGCAGCTCTCGACCCTTGTAGTAATACTTGTACGGCTCCGTCTCACGGGACGGCGGCAACTTGATCAGCGTATCATATCTAGCTCCACCACCACGCTAGTCCGACTTGAGAGACTCAAGCCCTACACATCCCACATGTTCTCCAACTTTCTATCAAAATCACTCGGGTCTTTGAGCTCCACACAGACAGCATCAGCCAATAATATATGAGGATCATCAGAGTCTGCCGATATAGTGACAGCCATGGGAAGAGGGCAGCAATCACTGCGAGGAAAATGCATACCGCGATTCTGAAGCAAGCTCGATAGGCTTCCGTCAAATTGATATTATAATAATACTAAAAATGATAGCAATAGAGCAGTAAATTGGAGCAAAGTCCGCCTAATCACTGTGCTGCTAACGCGCTGCCTTGCAAACCAGCAGCAGCAGAATCGTCTCGCTTGGTGAAGTCTTCCATCGCGGGGCACCCAAGAACGTCGATGGACGACATGATGCCCTAAGTCGTAATACTCTAACGAGGCTGAGGAGAAGCTGCTACCGCTATCCACAGGCCAAGCATCTCTTTCCGTTCCTCATTCTGAGCCTTCTCGAGGTCAGCTCGGTGGGACAACACTTTCGTGGGGAACACTAGATCGTTGAGAATCTGACGCACAATCCGATAGAGAATCACCGGCACAACGATCACTCATTCGAGCAACGTAGTTATCGAGAGTATAATGAGACCGATGAGACTCTCCAAGAAAATTCGATCTCGATCAAAACTGCGGCCATCTGCAATAACACTACCATCAGCTTGTGCGTCGATGACCAGCTGAGATGCGTCCCTGACGACTTTAATACTAGTTGACAAACTGTCACTATATCCAACAGCAATCGAAGGCTCCATCGAACGCGCGTATCGCCAATGGACACAAGCCCGTGTGATCGTGAATTCTCCACCAAGAGAAACCCCTCTCACCTTCCGCGCCCGAGCATCATGGACGAAATGAGACTGAAGCACTTGGTGGAGCTCCCTGAACTCAGAGTACCGCCGCTGGATCACCCACTCCTCTCCATACGGACTATCATCGGCCGGACGGAACAACCTAAAAAACGTTGAAGTCAACTACCGACTTTTCACCAAGACTCACTTGAGAACAAAAAGAGTCTTCGGGTGGGCTACAGGCAGACAATCAACGTCGTAGTGGTACAACACCACTTCGGCAGTCCTCTGACGGTTACTCTCCAGCTCTACCTCTGGGCCCTCCTCCACGGTCTCTGGGAGCACTCCCATACTTTGCGGTGCTGACATGCCGAATAGACCATTCAAGGAGGTATCCCGAGGCAATGTCAGAGAGGTCAATGGGCCTGCCACAACACTGGTTCGGAAGGGATTGGATCCACTTGAAATTACTCGGGGACATACGGTCGAAGGAATTCCTGCCAAGCATAGCGTTACCTCGCAGCGTCGCATAGTTGCTGACCTGAGAGGTGGAGGAGACAATCATTACTGAGATAGTACATTCAATGACTAAGTAAAGCATTTGTCGATCAGCTCGAATCACATTAAGTTCTTCAATCGATTCACATTGTGCTGATCGACTTGATCGATTTATTTCACGTGAACGGGAAGTGGAGTACGTAGGTGGTGCTGATGCGACTGACTGCTATTGGAGATCCGTGCAGGTATTGTACAATTAGCATGCAACACTATATGTTCATCCTGCTAGATCCGAATACTCTAGAACTGACTCGATAAGACGGCCTCACCCGTCGTGGATCCCAACTGCCGCTGAATCTACGTGGTGACACTGGCGGTGACATAGGCCTGAGACAATCTATGAAACATTCAGCGGTCGGGACTCACCGTCCAGGCCCCAGAGCTTCAGCAGCACCGTTCCCCCACAGAGGATCCAATAAATGGATCAGCTCCTCTCGAGGCACCTTAGCAAAGCGCTGCCAGGAGAACATAAAGCCATAAACTCACATTGAGGAAGTCCCATAGTAGCAAACAGTGGCAGACAGCAGGATCCGTGAGAAGGCCTCGAAGGAAGTGTTCCAACTGCTCACGTCGCCTATAACAGTATGAATAGTCCCCTCCCTTATACCACTGTATACCTACTGCTCAAGGAAGGCAGCCCTATTGACGCCTGGCATCCTCATCTTGGCTGGTAGACTGACCATCAATCGGACTTGGAGGAAATCCCTGATGCATCAAGACTGGGCTGGGGACGAGAAGCCTACACTTTCCGAAAAGTTAATTTACTAGCTCTTAGAAAGATCAATTCCGTGGGGCGGATATGCCACCATTTCAACATATGCCTCAGTAAGACTAATTTCGTGGGGCAGATATGCCACCATTTCAAGATATGCCTCAGTAAGATCAATTTCGTGGGGCGGATATGCCACCATCAGGCAAGATATGCCTCAGTAAGATCAATTTCGTGGGGCGGATATGCCACCATCAGGCAAGATATGCCTCAGTAAGATCAATTTCGTGGGGCAGATATGCCACCATCAGGCAAGATATGCCTCAGTAAGATCAATTTCGTGGGGCAGATATGCCACCATCAGGCAAGATATGCCTCAGTAAGATCAATTTCGTGGGGCGGATATGCCACCATCAGGCAAGATATGCCTCAGTAAGATCAATTTCGTGGGGCGGATATGCCACCATCAGGCAAGATATGCCTCAGTAAGATCAATTTCGTGGGGCGGATATGCCACCATCAGGCAAGATATGCCTCAGTAACATTAATTTCGTGGCGGGCGGAAAATGCATGCTCGAGCCGTGCAGGTTTTCAGGCAGTAAATTCTATCCCGCTGCCACACAATGAAGCCGATACCGCCGACTAGGTCGCACTCAGACGGCGTCACCATCCGCGTACCTCAACCGCAGTGCGAGCGTCTCAAACTCGCTGTAACGATGAGAAGAAAAGTAGACTATTTCGCTGGTAGGAATTTGCGTCGAAATGTCAAAGTAGATAATCGACGACGGTGGCATTTCTGAAAAGACCATCTGAGAATTCTATTCCCAGCTCAAACTACGGGCGACCGAGGCACCTCCAGTTGCTTGTTTCAGCTCGCTACGCGTTCGCCGCAATGAACTCCTTGGTCCACGCCCTGGAGGTACCGCCACATACCCCGTGACCTTGGTCACCACACCAAGGAAGGACGTCGATCCTTCCTCTACTCCTGGTAGAGATAATGGCCCTTGCAGGCCGTACGAATTGGACGTATCTATGACGGCTCTCGAGTACCCCAGCTTGACCAAGGAAGGTCATCACGAGTCACAGATGGGCCTGAGCCTTACTCAATGGAGATCCACGAGCTTCTAACCGGTTAGATGACGACGCAGCCGAGCTGGCAAATCTTTGCTCGCCCCCAGTCGGGAGATCCAAGCTGACGCTGAATAAGCAAAGGCAATGACAGCACCCCATTAAAAGTGTATATTCCCCCATATGAACGAATTACGGTATGATACCTGCCTCGGCCACGCATAGACATCCTCGCCTTCTCCTCCATTCGTAGCTGACTAGCGCTCAAGGACATGAATGCACTCAACTGCTTACTCCCCTTCATAGGATTAAGACCAACCTGGGACAGCTCAAAACTGCAGAAAGGCATAAAGACCCTGCCCGATCGAATCATGGCAGATTATACCATCCCCGAGTGGGGATCACTACAGACTATTGCTGGTTCGACGCTCGCACGTGCGAGTTTCAATAACACTTAGCAGCAGTTCACTACTATTCGTATTCATCTGTGATTGTTCAAGTTGCTACGAACTCGTTGCTGTTGACCATTAGTCAGTAATGCTATTCGACAGAATACCCAAAAGTGTCCCGAGCCACTCTCAACCTACGATATCGAGAAGCTCCGGTACCATGAACATCTGACTCGTGTACAGCGTCCGGAAATACCTAACAACAAACTTCAACTCATAAGCGGCTGAAGCGACCAACAACGTACTCCCTAAAGCCAACTTGACGGGTGAATGGGTTTGCCTCCACCACCTCCCTTGGGGGGAAGCTGCCCATCTTCGCATGGAACTCAGGAAAACGATCGTGGTCGAATAGGACTCTGACGTTGACGTGAGCTGATGCTCCCTCAACTGCGGCACCCTCACCTCAGTCGATCATCCAACCACTTGAGAACCTTGAAACGGCGCTTGACAGTGATCTGAAAGGCTTCTCCTGCTTGAGGGTATACTCGAGTGAATAACCTCGAACAAGGCTTACTATGACTATGCCCCCCTACCAACAAGAGAAACTTGCGAGTATTTCTCCAATGCGAGATTAAATCTACTTCGAAACCAACTTCAAAGTCTTACTTGTATTCAGTGAGGGCCTGTCCTGTTGGGCCTATCTTGGCCACCACTTGAACGTCCAACAATTTCAGGCAAGGACGGAATGCAGGCAGAGGAGCCGAAGGAGAGCCAATACTAGGCGGCGAGTATCCCCTAACACAGCAATTACCACGGCTCTAGCCTTTCACAGTGCTTACGAGTCTATAGTGTGCTCTATCATCGCCTGGGAACCCGAAGACGGATACAGCTGACCAGCCTAAACAGTATTGATGTCCCCCATCGGCTGCCAAGTAGGGAAGTTCTCGACCATAACAACAAAGTAATTTTTGTGTCATTCACATGAACGACGCGACTCCCAGGAGTAGCGGCATGGCGGCCGAGCCAATATATCGCAGGTTTTGATGCTCATGGAAACACTACTCGACTCTTTCACTGGTCTATTCCCCAACCGTCCCACTGCTGCTGTTGGTTTCCCGAGAAGCCCAACCCTAGTTCTGGGCTACCTGCATAAGCCTCTGTATGTAAGGGAACAACGCCAAAGACAAGTCGCTGGGTATGGCCACACTCATCCACATTAACAACAACTGTGCTGCTGCCAATAGTATCGACATCACTACCGTCTCGTAGGGATACAGTAACAGGTACCTGCCTTCAACTCAGCAACTGGCTGCCCTCCGATACCACATTGGAGTCTTCTCGAGTGATGACACGAAGAGCCATACCACTCGGGCGGAGCTTGTAATACCCGTGAGGAACCAAAAGGACCGTAAACTCGACCAAGACTGAGGCAGGTACCTGTCCACCAACACTGAAACTCCTTGAGTGACACCAACGGCCTCACCGGCGATATTCCATGTGTAGCAGTAGGAGAGCAAGAAGCCAACAGACAGAGTGAATGACAGGACTGAACTAAGACTACCACAAAGCTGACAAGGGTCTCGTACGTGAGCACAACGTAGCATGATCCATAGATCCTATCATAGAACACTACAGCGGCAGTAGCGATGCCAACATTAGCAACCGCCAAGGATGCACAACAGACCTGACACATGGGAATAACCCGGTTTTAGAATTTACATCCTATTGGACAAGCAAACCCACAGCAATGAAATCAACTCTATGAAGCACTGTGGAACAGATATACACAACATGGTCAACTACATGTGTCGGTGACAATATGAAAATTCTGAGAAAATTTTGGGAAATTCTTATACACGAATTCATACACAAACTCCTATAATCAACGCGGACACTCCTGAGCTCAGCTGAGAACAGCAAACATATTTTCCAGTACTGCTATAAAAAGCTGCCGACCGCAATTAAAAACCAGTGTGGAAACATATGCACATGGTCAACCACATGTGCACAGGAAATTTGGGGAGATTTTTGTTGACTTCTGTACATTTCTATTCCCAATCCCAGCTGAAGAAAGCGAACATAAACTCCAACACTGTTAAACAGCCCTCATGCCCTCACCCTCTTGACAAGGTTCGTGAACGGCCATCTCCTAGGTGGTAGAGATCGAGCGCAGGAATATAACTACAAACCAACTGCTTCGCTCCGCCGCCGCCTCCGCCCTGCTACCTCATGTATCCTCAGGGGCACCATGACTAGGAACATGTAATAAGGTATCATCAGCAATCCTAACTCCACTACACAGTCAGCCACCTGCCAGACTCAAGATCATCATAGACAGAGGACACAACTCACATCGTCCTCCCCACATAGAGCCACTCCTACCCTACTACTCCCCAGTGAGGCCGCCGTTGACATTACTATCACTGGAGAACGATCTATAGGGGGGGCTCACAACGCGACAAGTAACAGTCGAAAAACAAGTCTATAGTGATGACGTCGATCAGCCCATGCAAATCTCGTCAACTCGGTGGCCGTCCACAGGGAAGTACTTGAGGCACTTGGGATCGTCCAAGGCATACCCCCAAGCCCATATGTTGTCCGCCTTGGTCAGCACCAAGAGCATGCCCTTCCTCAGCCCGTGCTGCCTAGCTGAATATTCCTCCCGTGCTGGTTCATCACGTTTAGCCCGGAATAGTCGATAGCCTTTCGATAGGGCCAAGGCGATTGCAATCTCAAACGCCTCCTTTCCCATAGAAAGCATCCTGGCATCACAACAGCAGCTCTCCCATAGCTTCTCTGAAGTAGCATCAAGACGCCCCGTCGGCACCGGGACGTACCCCCTATGGGCCCCACTAGGGCCGGTCCTAGTCGTGGACTCTGGTGGCGTCTCATGTGTCACCAATGATACCACTCCTCCGCCACTTCCCATATCCTGCCAAGGCCTGGGTACTGACCGCTCCGGTGAGGCTGCCCGACATGCTATTGGTGCCCTTGGTCGATCCTCCTCATCAACATCATCAACGAGCGCCAGCTGGTCACCAACTAACGGTTCTGGTATGCATCGTAAAGCTAGTGGCAAGCTGAGCTGTGAGGGCCTAGACCTCGTCGGCCGTGGTGAATCATGTACCTATAAGATGGCTATCACAACCACCGTACGACGCCTCCACACCTCAACACTGCCCTGCTGGTGATAGTGAAGATCAAAGCCGTACTCAGATGTAGGATAGGGGCATGGGCCCTTCTTGGGCTCATCCACTTGCTCAGCAACCTCCTGAGCCAGAACAGTGCTCGTTGTCAGAATATATATGTTCGCTTTCCTCAGCAATGCTCAGGATTTTCCAGAAATCACTATATGATTCCGGTTAAAAATGTGCAGGAATCAAAAATAACCTCCCAAAATTTCCTCAGAATTTTCCATATTGTCACCAACACATATGGCTGATGATGCGCATACTCTACCACACTGACAGCCACCCTACCTGTCGAAACTCATCCTCTTGTTCATAGATTTGGCACACAGCGGCCGCTACATCGGAGATGGAATACTCAGTGACCTCGTCCCCATCAAAGAGGTACACCAAAATGACCGGCAACTTCTCCAACTGAATGAGGAGCCCTGGTGGGTACTCCTACGTAGTACTATAGACTACCAGCAGCTTGGCCTGGATGCCCGTACAATACCCTGTACGCATGAGCACGTCCTTCAACTCCTCGTGAGTGGCGTCAGGGGCCTTTCCTAAAACCTGCACTATAAAGACCATAAGGCGGATCTCCAGCTCCCTCGACAAGGGCGCAGGGATGGCTGTTGTTGTGAACATAACAGACAAGCCTGTGCGGGCCCGAATTTCGCCATGGCCCTACCGTAACTCGCGCGCATCGTATTGACAACTACCGAACCAACACGTCAAAATGAAACTCGTCCTCTGAGCTCTCACCGAGTGACCATCGTAATCAAATTATTTCCTCCACCGTCGAGGCATCGTTGAGGAACCACTTCCGCGTCCTACTATCACCAATCTTGAACCCCCAGGACCACATCCCCCTCCTGGAGGACTGCCCGTCAGGAAGAGGCGCCTCCACGAAGTAGTCGCCGGGCGTCATAACGTGGGCATGGTCGTGGACTACTTTCGATTCAACCTTCACTCGAAAGACTCGTTGGCCAACCGACAGGGCCTTCGCAACTTCCATTCCAATTTCCTCAGCGGTCATTTTGCTCCCCGAGATGATAGGGCGATGGCTACTATCGTGAGGTTGATGTTGGGTTAACGGCTTATTGTATTCGACAGAGGACTGGGCATGGTCCGGGTAGTAGGTCTGCCTAGTACGAGAGACCCTAAGGTCAGCAGAGGCCTGGGGGACCACGCCTGTTGACCTTCCCGACCATTCAGGGGAGGAGTCTCGTTGGAAGTCCGCCTCGGGTCTATCGGGGGACACCGCTTCGTGTGGAGGCTTGTAGTACTGCGAAGACGAGGAAGACGACGACGCTGCTGCTGCTGCTGCCTGAGAGCACACAGGTGGGGAGAACCGTAGCACTTCCCTATTCACTTCGTTGTATTCCCTGGCCTCCCCTTGATAGACCTGACAGACCGCCCTTGCCACGTCGTTGACGGGGTGTTGGGAGATCTCACCACTAGGGAAGAGGTGGAAGAGTACAACTGGTAGTTTGCTTATCTGAAGGAGGACCCGTAAAGGACGATTGAGGTCTATGCCGTACCAAAGCGTCTGCCTGTATTCCAGTGCAGTAGCCTGTCCGCAGTAGGATGTCCCTATACACGGCATCAGGCACTTCATCATGGTCAATGTAGTGGCATCGTGACTGTACTAGGACCACCATCAGGCGCTTCTCGAGAGCTAAGTCCACCTGTTGTCCATTCCGGCGAGCGGTGTAGAAACCATGCTGCTGATCTGAAGACATCTCCTGAAGAAATGGAAACGTGGTGGCTGGTGAGCATATCTGATCGTAGGTTCGATCCCCGGTGACGTCATTTTTCCTGCATTTTTTACACGGCTTCACTGACTTAGCTCTTGGAGGGGAAGTGGGGCCCATATTACGAACAAGGGAAACACACTGCGGGGGAATGACCCTTCACTGGCGGGGGTCTGTATCTTCGCCGAAATATGCCTCTACGATATACCTCAGGGCTGCTTCTAACGATATGGAATATTCTGACAGCTGCTCTCGAGAGGTTCCTTTAGAGCGGCTAGAGCAGAGTGCTTCTAGGTTACTCGTTGTTCAATAATGGAGTTCGTGGCCATCTCGAGTAAAGGTGTTGAGATCTACTCTACTGCCAGTAGTGACCCGTCTAAGCCCAAATACGAACTCCCGACAGGCGCTAGGAGCCCTGATGGCTTCACTTACAGTAAGGCTTAGATGGATCTAGCGCGTGGGGATAACATATCAGGTCCGGACGGCTTAATGTGCGGTGTTCTCACCCAAAAAGGTGACGTTGACGTTTACGACTGTACCAAGGGGTACACCAAGGTAGTAGTAGTAGTAGTAGTAGTAGTAGTAGTAGTAGTAGTAGCCGTTATGTAGCTGTATTAGATCCTAACCTGCCAACAACAGGAGAGTTTCATTCGTAACTTCTACTTCTCTCCTAAAGGGACCTTCCTAGTAACCTACGAAAGGTACTCCACTGAGACTCAGAAGGAGAATGTCCATGTAAGCTGGGACTAGGGGTAGGAGTAGGTCTTTAGATCTTCCCCTCAGCTATGGCATCTCGAGACGGGAGAGATCATATGTAGTCTCATATTGAAACAGTCCAATCAACGTAATATTGGGTATAGTGTAAAAAGGAGAACTCCCACGTACTGCTCGGAACGGAGAGCTCCTTCAGTGGTATCATAACAGGGTGTATGGATTCCCTATATGCTTCCTCTCCTTGTTGGTGTATTTTCTAAGGAGTTGTGTATTTTCTAAGTTTTCCGAATTGGGTAGCTGAGCATCACTCACCCACAGGAAGTGGCGTTGATAGGTATGTGGCCTTGCTTCAAGTGGACTAAGGATGAACGTGTATGCGTTCGTATGGTGACCAACGAGCTCCATTTCTTGTCTGGTCGGAGGCCTCAACTCACCAAAGAGGCTACCCTGTGAGGCTACTGTAAGGAGTAGGGAGGAAGATAATAAGGCGGTTGCAGGTTCAAACTACGACTACCAAATGTTGCCTCATTCGAGCTCTCTCCAGACTGCAAGACAGTGGCATGCTTTGTTGGCGAGAATAAGGGCCAGCCTGGCATGGTCAAAGTAACACCAACAAAGGCCTCCTCTTCCTCCTCCCTATTTGGTGCCTACAGGTCTACAGTATTACGACTGCTGATACTAAGTTGCTGGGTCAGAAATCCTTCTTTAACTGTCAGACTTGCAATATGGAGTGGAACAGGGAAGGTGAGTGTGATGGTGGCATGCTGGGAGTGTATCGCTTCAACAGGTTCGTCTCTGCTCATGACGGTGCATCAGGAGTCTGGCAGGGGGCTCAGTCAGAACTACTATGGAAGCACTGGGTTCGTAGTATCATCACGTGAATGGATATGCTCATGGGGTTGGTCACGATAGGTTGTATTTCCTTCACCCCTCCCCTATGGGTCAAGCTGGTCAGAACGATCTCAGTCTCTGCACCAACAACGAACCAGTAAGAGCAGCACGCACTGTGAAGGATATCCAAAGATACTCAGGCACAAGCGTCGGCGTGGTCTCCCAATACTAATGAGTTCATTGCTCTAGTTGGGGACATGCCCCCCACGCTTTCACTCAATGAGGGTGTCAGAGGTAGTGTGTCTGTTCTCGGGCGTGCGCGTTTGACCATAGCGGCGTGTTAGGTGTATCGAAGGTTACCTTTGGTCGTAGTCGGCGTAATACTCTGCTGTGGTCGCCTAACGGGCGGTACTTCCTCTCGGGCGGCTTTGGCAATCTCCCTGGCGAGGCTGATGTGTGGGATAAGGAGAAGTACGTAGATGCTTAGTCCCAAGGCATGATGCTACCTGGGGCCCTTCGAGGAGGACTGCATGGGACGGGAATTCGTCTGACTAAACGGAGAATGGTTAGGATTGTGATTTTCTCTGTTGTTGGTATGTGGTTTTTTGATATTGCTGATCACTGACTCTTGAAGAGATCCTATATTAAGCAGGAAATGATGATGTGGAGTTTTTGCCGCCTTTTGTCAGGCATATCAAGCTGGCCATTATGAGCCTTCCCTGCACGGTTTTATCGGATTGGGGGGCTGATGGACGTACTCTTCTAACGGCATCAATTGCTCCCAGAATGCGGTAGTAGGGCATATCCGAGGCTGCACTTTGAAAGATACGGAATAGGCCCGGATGAGTCACATCGTGGCTGTTGTTTTTTTGCTGTAGTTGTTAGTATTTGTTGTTGTTAGGGTTGATAACCACATCAAGCTTCACAACTATGATGGAAAGCAAACGTTGGAAATTCCCTTTGATGAGCTCTACTATGCTGGCTGGAGGCCTATGGACTCGTAGGATGGGGAGGAATCTTCGCTGTGCGTAGGGTGGGGTATCTTTGAAGGTCTCTGTTCGAGGATCTAGCGCCCTCACCACGTGTTGTGAAGGCGGCCACGACGGCAGCAAAGAAGGCCGCTAAGGAACCTGGTGAGATTGGGAATCTTGAGGTTGAGCGTGCATGATACGGAACAGCTCCGAATGTTGCCGATTTGTGGTAGTGATATTATCCCTTGTCAGTTGCCAAGGCTAAGGCAGCTTATAAGCCTCCAAGTGGCGGAGCATTCGCTGCAGCTCTGCGGGCTGAGCGTCACGCGATCGAGAAGACTGATGTTAAGGTAAGTGCCTCTTAAGAGATGTGCTTGTTGACTGCCTTTGTTATCAGGTAGAGTATCGTCCTCCAGCGAGGGCCGTTGGAGCCCCGGCTAATTTGCAAGAGTTGATGAACAATCTGCCACAGAGGTTGCCTCCTGGAATGACAGTACCGTTGCCGCAGATGAACGGTAATGAGGAAGGTCTCGATGAGTTGAATTCCCAGGACTTCATTTTTTCAGCGAAGGGAGGCGCTAACTCGTCCACGGCTGCTCGTAATGCCCGTAAGCGTGCTAATCGTGCTGCTGCTAAGGCGGCGGCGAAGGAAAAGGAAGAGGAGGAGCAACGTGAGAAGGAAGAAGAGGAGGAGAAGAAGGCGAAAGCTGTTGAAGAGGAGGCTCATTCGGATGAGGGAAAACAACGTAGGGGGGACTGCGCGCCTGGAAGTGATGGTTTCGGGTATTTTACGGAGTTCCAAATAACCTTAGATTGTTTGTAAGAATTGTGGTATGTTTATTACCGTTATGAAGTAGGCTATAGTTCAATTTATAAATATGTGAATTATATATTTTATGATTAAATTTGCAGCAGATGGCAGATCTGTACAGTGAGGATCGTCACTAGTGAGTGTGACTGACCAACTCTTTGTTACACTTCATGGATGATTATTATGACGCCCCGGTGTAGAGCAAATATCGTCGAGAAACGGCCTGCGAAAACGGGTGGTCTTGGGGGCATCTATTTTTCTTTCCATAACTACTAGTGTGTATCGGTCTAACCTTCGCTCGGGTAGAGGGGTACATGATAGTGCTCGGATGGTTTGTCCTGTAGTGTTCATCATCAGCATACCTTGTTTAGATACAACCGATGATAAGCGGCTCCGTAACTTGCGTAAGAAGCTGAAGGAGGTGACGGCATTGAAGGCTCTTCCTTGTAAGGCTCTCCATCTTGTGCTGCTAGTTGCTACTGTAATGGTCTCGCGTGTCAGCTGATTCCCTGAATGAGGCACAGATGAGTAAGATTGCCAATGAGGGGAACCTCATGGAAGAGATCAAGGAGATTGAGGCACGTCTTGGATGACGATGAGACCCGCGATAGAGTTCATAAGGCAGTTCTCAGTATCCTCTGTTACTGTTGTTAAGAAGAATCATACAGTTTCTCCGAGACTTACGTGGTCATCGTGTTAGTAGTGGTAGAGCAGGAAACATGTATAACATGAATATATAGTATGAGTAGTTGAAAAATATGTATAATTAGAATTACATTGTAGATATATGGATGCATGAATATTATAGTGAATTGTGGTATGTTCAGGGATAAAATCTATAATGGAGTTTCACCCATGGAACCTATTTCACGACTACTGCAAACCGCGAATTTCGCGTTTTTTACCGAGTTTAACGCCACTTCGCGTAAAACAGGTGAAACTCCAATGATATACGATTATTCAATGTTGCATATAAATGGAGTATACTATATCTATATAGAAAGATAGTATTATATGCGTATATATACTAAACTGTCCCTGGAGAATGTCTCAGGGGCCGACGAATTGATATTTAGGGCGACTGAAGGTCACTCGGAAACGTATTGTGGATAACGACTGTTCAGTTGGCTTGAATGGCGGCTGCTTCCGAGAACAGGTCATCGGCGTCCTCAGTGCATGTTTATTTGCCGGGGGACACGGTACCGATAGAGGCTGGTGTGGTGTCAAGCTGTGATCCCAATTCGGTCGGGTTCGGGATAAGACTGGATGAGGACTGTCCGAAAGCTGCTGTGGCTGGTAATAATATTCTCTAAGGAGGAACCCCATTAGTTTGGAAAGCCTCGGTAATTTTTCAGGTTTGCTCTCAGTGGAGTCCGCGGTATCAGATATCCCATGTTTTGACAATACGCGAAAACGAGTAGGTTAATGTGGTAGGCGATGGTCGTGTCTGATCTCTGTGTGTGATCAGTACATTCCGAGAAGAGGTGACATGGTGCTCGGTGTGGTAGTGCAGCGTACTGCCGAATTCTACAGAGTTGACATCAATGGCCCGACGGGAACTGCCAACCTACCGACTCTGGCATTCAACGGGTAGTGACGGCGAAGCATTGAAATCATTGTTGATCATTACTTTCAGTGCCACCAAACGTCACAAGCCGAATCTTAGTCCGGGCGATCTCGTGTACTGTCATGTCACTGTAGCTGATCGGGACTTGGACGTGGAGCTGAGCTGCGTTGATCCCAGCACAACTAGAGACTGGACACACAAGGACGTGTAGTAGATCGTAATAGGAAAACCGTTAGAAGGCCGAATCGTCAGATACTTTGGGCACCTCGCTCCTGTCGATGGTTGCTGTGGATTACAGGCGACGGTTCCTTTGTGGCAGGCGAAATCACTACAGGCTACTGGTTCTACTGTTATGGCCAGTCTCGGGCGACATTTTGTAGCACTGTATGATTGCTCCTCTGCTCACATGTGTGCCGCAGGTCTTCGAATCTGCCATTGGTTTGAATGGCCGCTGTTGGATATCAGCTGCTGCTCCGAACGTTGCTGTGATGGTAAGTAGGATATTGTCAGGCAGCCATAAGCTCAGTCAAGTACGTCTTGCCTACGTAGTGTGAGTTTGAATGAAACTTCTGCAGGCTCATATGGAAGCTATGTGTTCTAAGATGGCGAAGCAACTTGCTTGATGAACAGTATCACTGTGACTTGTCAATAGTACCAACGATTTCCACACAGTTATTTCGAGACGGGTTGAAGTGGCTTTCGGATATTTTAACAGTGTCCCATCTATTCAAAATGCCGCACTGTTGCAGTAATGAAAAAGTTACCTCCCAGATGAGCTGCATTTTCATCGTCTCATGTCTGGTGACTGTCACCGGAGAACAAGTCACCGGGTGACTTGCTGCTGCTTTTACTAAGTATATCGGACCAACAAATTCACGTCCAGTGGTGGCTTGCCTGAGTTCTACTCCGAAGCTCGAAGTCACTACCGTAGATGAGGTGGGTCGGCCTGAATGAGCAGTTGATATACTCATTTTGGCTTTGAGGTTTGTTCAGTTGATTGTGCATCTCGTGGACCGTTGTTAATCGTCACAGCACACAAGACGAGTATCTCGCGATCGGGCCGAAGAAATCAATTTGAAGGTAAGTGACATAGCAATGATTGGATCATTGCTATTCTCAAGACGTCTGATAATTTCTCAACTCTTTGATCTCCGGATCACGGATCAAGTTTTTTCTTGAGAATCATGGGTCAGGATCAGAAACGAGGCTCACATGGGATGCATATCGCAGGTCAGGAATCATGATCAACAGTCAAGGGTCGATCATGATCAGGGTCAGAGATCACGGATCAACATCAAGAATCACTGATCTAATTCACGCGTCTCGGATCGCAATAGATTTGGCTTCGGCATCAAGGTCAACGAGTCATCAGGATCATGTGCTTGATGAGTGGATCAAGCTCCGCATGCGGTCCCTAGTCAAAGTCCAACCGTCAGACCGCATAACCCACAACATCAGGGAGGTCAAGAATATTGAGGGTTGCCGGTCCGAGATATACACCCCTCCGAGATGAAACAGAACATGCTACCGTAGAGTCTACGTACTTGAGTTGTACAATCGTTACGACTCGCCTCGCGGTTGTCGGAAATACACACTATCCAAACCTCTATAGCGCAATTCTCCAAGCAAGAAAAAATAAAGCCAAAAAGTAAGCTATTCTATATCATCTTCGAGTGTGTACGCATAGTGTGCGTCGTACACTGAGCATGCGTATATTTCGGGCAAGTGATTTGGCCATTTATCGCCCATGATCAGCCGCGACGATTGGCGGCTGTACACCATGATGGGATCGTTACACTCAGTTCACAACCCGAACACTAAGGGTTCCAACTAGCCCTTGAGAAGGCCCGTTAATGCTGCCTTCTACCTTGGTCCACCCAGTGTTCCATGCAGTGTGTAATAAGGTACGGCTGCAGCGTCACCCAGACTCAAGATTTCCTCGCGAGGTTGTCTTAGACAACCTGTCGAAGTAAAGATTGATCATCGCGTGAATTGCCTATCGTTTTGCACCGTGCTTAACATGCTATTTGTACCCCATCTTCCTTATCTGTCAGTGTTAGCACACAACGTATTTTCCAGTTTCATCGGGTAATAAACGACTGTAAAGTCGTCGACTTTTCGTTGACAGAATGCAACACCAATAAGTACTGAGATGTAACGGCTCTCAGCTGGATGCTGAAGTGCCTAAGTGAGTATTCGAAGCTT
>NW_003202973.1:188808-203291 GCF_000006405.1 Perkinsus marinus ATCC 50983
GAAGGTGAAGAAGGGCCCTATCTCAGCATTGATGAATGGGATATGTTGAGCATGAAAGAGATCCTGGCGCCGTGCTGTCAGCCGCCTTGCGTGCCATACGCAAGTGGGCATCATCAGGAAAGGTCTTATGCAATTCGCCTGTTGACGAAGCGGAGATTCCCCCGAATATCAGTTCTGTGACTCCGCAACTGAATAGAGCATCGAAGTAAGCTTGGTCTTTTCCAGCCAATTCGTTCTCGCCCGTGTGGTAGGCATAGAACTCGAAAGCTCTCTGAGTCGGGAAGAGGGCCGCAGCAAAGATGAGATACAGGATGCGCAGCATCAGCGTTGGCAGGTTACGTAGAGCACGTATAAACCAAAAAGGAGGCTGAATTTCCCATCAATGAAAGTGAACAGGTGAGCGTACCGCTTTGTTCGCTTCCGAACTGAGCGAATCCCTCGTCTCGGATAATGAGAGAGATGAATGCGCGTGCGTGTTTTAGTAGTCAGCACGTTTTGGAGCGGACGGAAATTGGGCAGCTCCGGGCGCTACCAGCGGCCGAGGCGTAAGAAGCGTGAGAGATTTTATATTCTCATTGTCGGGGAGCTGAAGCTTCAAACGATGAAACCCCAGAACCAGATGCGAACTGCTGCGGAGAACACTGGGTTTCTAATCACTTCCTGGGAGCGACTCCCCATTGTGCGGCGCACATTGTGCGCGCTGGTTATGTCGTCTCTTCGTGCACCCCCAGCCGCGCAAAGCTACGGATTCCGTACTACGGATTCCGTACTACGGATTCCGTAGTACGGATCAGAATGACAGCAAGGGGGCGCGTAATATCCACGACATGCATTCCAGACCCGTTATCTTGCCGTAAAACTCTGCTTAGTAACTCGCTAACTTGCGATCTACGGAGCGACGCATGCATATGAGCTCCGCAAATCAAGAGACGTGAACTAACGCTTATCCTCAGACAGTTTGAACCGCAAGGGTTGTGTAGCCTGCAGTGGCAGACAATGGGATACGCAAGAGTACGCACTGGCGTAGTCTTCTGAAGAAACAATGGACTCTTAACGTACCACACTCCGCGTACACATATATGCTTTCTATATAGACACTGATTAGACGTCGCTCGTGCACTATCATGAGCGCTGCAGTAATCAGGCATACATATTGCTCGTTGCATGAAGCAGCCAGTGGCTGTCAGGCTTCCCGACGAGTAACGATCGTTCTAGCCTAGGACGATCATCACTCAGCGGGAAGCCTAGGCTGAAAGTCTCAACCCCTTTTGGAATATGTTATCACAGGCATCAATCATCCGATTCTTGGGGCGAAAGCCTTGGATCTCGATGATGTCATAGATCGCTTCGCTAAGTTAAATATGCGTTTGTTGTTGTAAGAGATTAGGCTTCGTTCCGTCTTCGTTGTGTCTGTCATTACACATGTCATTACAATAATAGTTATTATTATTGGATAACTATTTCCGCCTGATATCTCACTAAGACTTATGATCTCTGGAATCATTGACGACGTCGAACAGAGCTGTCTCGTATTATTCGAGTCATATATATTAGAGGAGAAAGAACTCCTTGATGGCGTATTTACCGTATAATTTGTATGCTATGATTCTGTAGTACAGACTGAGTCTGTGATACAGCCTCATAGCATGGTTCAAATTACGAGTCTGTTAGGCTCGTAACTTGAACGTAAATATCATGGAGGACTCTAGCAAGAAGCTGCTAGCAATAGTTAGTTGTCTCAACTTGAGACTCTCAAGGTTGTATACCTTGGTGATTTTCTGTGAGTTACGGTCTGTAACCGATCGTGTGAGCATCGTGTTACATATAATCATCCACAACTCACTTTCAAGTCAATCGTCCTCGAAATACGATATAAAGAGGCGGAGGTTGCCAGGGGCATTGCACTGAACTCACTGGGTGCTTCTTAGCGTAACCCCCAAGTCAGGGGCCAAATCAATGCCGCCCGCAGTTCTTCCTCCAGTTTCTCGATGCCCATGGACCATCGGATCTCTTCAATATCAGCGAACGCCAAAGCGTCGCCATCCCACTCTCAAGGGAGTGCTGGAGAATCGCTATTGGACTCTGAAAGCGCTGAAGATGTAGCTGCGTGGAACCAAGTGGCGACTATCGATCGCTCTCGAACCGCGGCCAGATGATAGTTGCACTGCTCAAATTGGCGTGGCCTCAAGTAGTCGCTACTGTAATATCGATTCATTATAGAGAATCAGATTAAACTATTCCACCTGTAGGTTTTAACTCTAATTCCGGAAGTAATTAGCTTATCATTCATTGGCCGCCTCAAGGACGATCGAATGATCGCCGCTGTAGGTTTGGGAAACCTGTTACTCAACTGTAATGCTTCGATACGGCCCGTGATCTTCGCACTGCGGAACCGCCGAACTGGTCAGGTATTTGCGTGACAATTAGCCTGGGGCTTAGCAGTGGTATCGACACGTTGGTAGCCCAAGCGCATGGTCGGGGGGATCCTGATCTGGTTGCTCTGTGGGATGTACTTACTCAGTATTCGGAGATGATCGCTGATAATTTAGGTATATCAACCGTGCCGAAATAACGTCTTCTATCTACTGTTTTGCGACACTGCCTATTGCCTGGGAGGCAGAACGCATACTGATTTGGTTGAAACAAGATCCGAGCATCGCAGAGCTTTCGGGCCAATATGTTCGTGGAGCCTGCATCGGAGCATGGCCGTTGTGCATGTTCAGTAATACATACTTCTTCCAGCCATCTCTCTCATTTCCTCAGATTGCCTGCGCAAAGTTCTCAACTGCCATCGCGACATTTATGTTAATATGTATGCATATGGCCTTGTGGTGAGACTTGAGCTCTCCTTGCCCACTTCCGGTTGAGAATTTTTCTCATTTGGAGCTCTCAGGTGTGTGTACATCCTCTTTGGTGTTGGCTCTATATTGATAGATTTCGGCAAGGCGTAGCTGGTGCTGGTTGGGCCATTGCGACGTCCTGGAGCTTCAGTCTAGTGCTTCTGATGATGTAGGGTGAGCTGGGACTCTTGCTAGGGTGAGCTTCCAGCGATTCCAAGCTCACATAGTATGTGAGCGTGGAAGGTCTGAACGTCAGACGTATGTAGTACGTACCTTTGGGTCCCAATTCATTCAATGTGTATAGTCTACACTAGCCCGGGAATGAGCATGGCATAGGTCCTGAGATGCTACTAGAGATGATCTTCGAAAGGTCAGATACATCATATCACCGTTCTGCAATCTACCAAAGGGGACTATGAGACTACCGTTGTATAGATCCTGTTGGAGCCTCCGAGGCATCGCGCGGTGAGTGCGGTTGGATCTCCGTCCAGCGCTGAGATGGGTTCGAACTGTATCCTCACAACCGTAGTGGGTTCATAGTACACTAAAGAACTGTTCGTCTCTCTTCGTATTGGCAGTCTTTGTTAGTTAGAGTTTCATGTCTCTTCAGTTACTGTCACGTTGCACTTCCTGCTACCATTATGCTAGCACTGGACTGGTGGAGTAGCGAAATCTTCAGCATGATCGTCGGCCTTCTACACGATACTGCTCAACTTGCTGCACATGTCGCGGCTGCTAACCTCTACAATCTAGTGTGACTCACACTGTGTGAGCATTCTTGTCGTGCTCTCATCGGTTGGCTGATCCTTCCGACACTGTATCATTAGGTACACCTTTACATTGGGTTTGAGCAGTGCTGTTGGAATCTTAGTTGGTTTATCGATTGGCAAGGGCAACGTGAGCTCAGTCCTTCATTCCATAGGATCGTGTTACTCTAGGTATCTATCGCCCACGCGGGCTCTAGATGTGGATTAGTTGTCAGCGTCTTGAGCGGCGCTGTAATCGGGGCTCTCTTAGTTTTGGGCAGCAGGTAACAAATCTGTCTTGTGACGAATCGGTCTCGAACTATCATTTGGGGGGAGGGGTCGAAGGTCGTCTCTAGTCGGTTTATCATCCACGAATCTTGAGGTTTTTGGACAATATAAGGGAGTTCCAATATGTAGTATATTGCCCGGGGCAATTTGCCTCCTCCCTCAGGCTCATTGCTGAATTGTATGCCCCTGGACAAGTTCTCGTGCATCATTATCTATACTACATAATCCCCATCATTGCACTCTCGATGCTTACCAGTAGTGCTCAGGCGTCCTTGGCTGGAACGTGCAAAGTGAGAACCACTTCCGAATTGCTCTTTCTGGCTTAACCGGATCCCTCTTCAGGGACTGGGTTATCAAAAGACTGCAGCAATGTCCAACTTCAAGGGTCTTTACCTCGTCATGCTTCCTTTAGGGACATACATGTGTCTCTGGGTAAGGCACGACTCTTACACACAATTCAATGATGCCTCCAATGATTCGCTTCACCGAGAGGAAATCCTGAACGCGAGCTCTTTGCCGACCCCGCGTTGTTGTGTCAGACTTCCCTCGGAGTAGCTGGGGCATGGATAGCTCGGGTTAGCGGCACTCTAGTCGTGTCAGTACTCCTACATCGGAAGCTCTCTGCTCTTGACTGGTGGGATTAACTCGATGGCAGAGCATCGCTGGTCTATCGTTGCTATGCACTTGTTCTCCGATCAGGGATACAATCGCCATCGACGCTCGAGCTCGAATGAATCGCGACCGAGAAGACGCCAAGACGACGCGTGAGTATCACTGAGTCATGTTTTACGCGATTGCAGCGTTCATCTCCCCGTCCATTATGTCTGCCAAATAGCGTCAATAACGTAGCTTTTCGGTGAGTCTGTTTTTGGTTTGTCCCTACGTACCCCGAGAGCCCAGCGTCTCGGCCTCGGTATTCCTCTTGAGGAGGTCTCATAGGAGGCCTGGGGATGGAAATTCCATCCCCAGAAATTCCATCATGGAATGCGGGGAGTCCCATTCCTGTCTCCTTCTAATCCATCGGTGATGCTATATTACCAATGCTTATTACTATGCTACTAATGACTAATGCCATTGATAATGCCACGTTTGATCTCATAGCCCTTGAGTTTTGAAGTCTTCATTCCTTTTTCCTGAAAAGCTCGCTCCAAATCTTTGGATACTTCCTAGTCCCTTGTCCTTGGGGACGTTATGGTTGTCGTATCCCATCTGAATGTACGTTTCAATATGGCGGCATGAGTGGCTCGTGATTAGTCGATCTTCTTGCAGAAGTCCAATGGATTACCAATACTGGATGGCGATACAGAGTTCGGCCATACGCGCGGGTGAACGACGTATAGCATTGTAACGCTAGCGCTTCTGCCGTCCCTTGCCACCAACAACTCGGCCTGAATCATCGGGTTTCGATACGCGATCCAATTCTTTTTGTTTCTTGGCCACCTCAGACGAAGTTGATGCCGTCAAACGAATTGTTCTTAAACATATCGTTAGCTATTTCAACAAAACGAAGAATGTGTTCATTGATGAATGCGTTGATGACCGAAATATCCTGGAGCGTGAAGGAGACTCTGGATCCGTGCTTATCAGCCGCCTCGCCTGATACGCGCAAGTCCGCATCATCAGGGAAGATCTCATGCAACACGCGGCGTGTTAAACGCTTGGAAGCCTTCCAAGCGTGTAAGACGCCTTCCAATGGAAGGCGTCTCCTGTAGATTAACCGGAATTACAACGCAAGGTTCTAAGTTCAAGAGTGTATTCTGTAAGATAGTTTTAGTGAATACTGGTGAAGTAACAGGGATTGCCCCCATCCTGAGCTGAAGCACTAAGCTCCTGAACTGGAATCATCCACGGAGTGACTCCGTCGGAGTTGTATCAACTCCGGATCCGCATACTTCCTCTGTTCAACTCAGTTGAACAGGGGCAGTAGGCGGATCCTGATTCGCGAATCCGAGTCCATGATTCGACTCACCCTGTGATTGTGATTCGTGATTCAACTCACACCCTAATTCGAGATGACCGATTCAGATTCTTTGCTTAGAGAAAGAGCTGAGCTTTCTTAGTATGTGTACTTGAGACGGAGTCTGACTCTGTCTGACTTTGAGAGTCAGATTACTTAATCACGAGCAGGATCTTGAACCGTGATTTTAATTGGCCATTGAATCTGATTTCTAATCCTCAATCACGATTCAAGCTTCGAATCTATCCTCCACGGGTGGTTCAGACTCTGAAACTTTCATCTTCAAAGGTTTCGGCACTGAGTTAGAGTATTTTATCCATTCGAGAGTCTATACTCAGAGTTGGGATTTTGCTCGTGATTCCAGAATGCCCCTCACGAGTCAAGGTTTTTTTATTCAACCTCAGAACCGCTTGGACTCGTTTCACGGCATCCGCGCGCTCCAGGATGGAGCTTATTGTGGAGCTTCCTCACATTCTCGCGAGCAGGCTCTAACTTAAAGCCTCTATTAGAGGCCCTCTCAGAATGACTGGATCGGGAATAGATCCTAGGCTTCCGACATGTAAGAACAAATCCTCAACAGGTTTAGCTGTGAGAGTACTTGATATTGGATGTTAGATGGAGGTGTAGACTGCACACGTTGTACGATGTCATGCGACCAACCGGTGTGAAATACACGTGCGTGTTCGGTGTTCTTACTGTTAGCTTTACTGCCTACTAACAGTAGTAGTAATGTTAGCATAGTAGGGGCTCTCTAGTGCAATTCCGAGTGAGTTATGATGTTCGAGCTCAATATAGGCGAGCTACAGTCGACGCCTAGAGTCAGCCGACCTGCTGAGTCGACTCGGACGTTTGAGTGAATATATTGAAAAGTTTACGGATAAATGTACGGATTTGCATACGCGCGACAAACGACTTCCGCGGGAAGATTGCATCATCGCTGTAGTGGAGCGAGAGATGCACGTGTATGCGCGGCGTATCTCCCAGGTTCGAAGCTTACAGAGTGGCGGTTTTTTCTTTGTAGAACTTGTGATTTTCAGTTGCCGGACGCAGCGAATATAGTCTTCCGTTTGTCAAGAATGTGTGATTCAAACCTTATTTCCCTGATTCTCGAAAATTCTCAGATTCAATGGGGGCACTCGCTCCAGAGTAAAAAATCATTGAATCAGGAACAATATTCATCCTCTGATGTCTTCATTTGAGTAGATACTCTGGCTCACCTGTTGCATTAGGATCCGCATACCGTTCCAGAACTGTCCCGCATTATTCGAGTCGTATATATCAGCGGAAAATGAGCGCCATCACCATGGGTTCATCGTGTAACTTGTACGCTGTACAAGTTACACGGTGAACCCGTGGTGATGAACCCGTACGATGTACGCTAGTAGCGTGACGCTACGAGTCTGTCGCACAGACTCGCAACCTGAACCTCAGTGTTAGCACCCAACGCATTCTTCCGGCTTCATTGGATAAAAGACGACATTCTATTGACGGAACACAACGCCCATCAGAACAAGTACTGGGATGTGACAGGGATGCTGAGATGACTCAATGAGTATTGGAAGCTTCATCTACGAATTGAAGCGGAAACTTATGGAGCTGTACTCTTTTACACAGAGCCAACAATCAAGACTATAGACTGCCCTCTACGTCTAGGAATCATCTCGTGGGTTTAGCTTTTGCTTGATACCATACAATAGGGAACGTGTGTCGTTCGGAGGGAGGTCAGACTGCAATACCCATGCCATTAGCCCACCCAACTCCTTGAGGTTGGCGAATTCTATCTTATCCTGCAGTATGGGCTGAGAATCGAAAAAGTACCCGTTGAAGGTTCCATTGCCTTTGGGGTCGGCCCCCTCAGCCACGAGCTGAGAATATCTTATCTGCCTCCCATTTCGGTTCTCGCCGTAAAGAGGTACCTTCAGAGAATAGCATCTGGAAGTAATTGAGGGTGTTAGTGCTATCACTCACCCCCAGACCGAACTTGCCTGGACTCATCGACTCATAGCTTAACCATTGTTTGACCATCGTTTTCACCCAAAGCATGTTGGATTGTCCTCTGGGGTCATTATGGTTGTCGTATCCCATCCAAAGGCACATGTCGATACGGCTACATAAGTCGATCTTCTTGTAAAGGTCGAATGAACCCCCGATACTGAAGGATGATACATAATTCCACCATATGCGCGGATGAACAACTTACGCCACTGTAACACTAGCGCTCCTGCCCTCTCTTGCCACCAACAACTTGGTCCCAATCATCAAATTCCGATACGCGATCCACTCATCGTTGTTCCTGGGGAACTCCCAGTCGAAGTTAATGCCATCAAAAGAGTGTTTCTTGAACATATCGTTAGCTGACTTCAGGAAGGTGACCAAGGGCAACGTGCCAGCACCAATAAACGGAATACCTTGGAGCATGAAAGAGATCCTGGCGCCGTGCTTGTCAGCCGCCTTGCGTGCCATACGCAAGTGGGCATCATCAGGAAAGGCCTTATACAATTCGCCTGTTGACGAAGCGGAGATTCCTCCGAATATCAGTTCTGTGACTCCGCAACTGAATAGAGAATCGAAGTAAGCTTGGTCTTTTCCAGCCAAGTCATTCTGGTCCGTGTAGTAGGCATAGAACTCGAAAGCCCTCTGGATCGGGAAGAGGGCCGCAGCAAAAATGAGATACAGGATGCGCAGCATCAGCGTTGGCAGGTTACGTAGAACACGTATGAATCGGAAAGGATGCTGAACTTTTGATAGATGAAAGAGAACAGGTAAGCGTACCGCTCTATTCGTTCCCGGACTGAGCGAATCCCTTGTCCCGGTTAATGAACAAGCGATGAATGCACGTGCGCGCGTGCGTCAGTAGTCCAGCACATGGGGGCGGACGAGAATAGATGCAGATCCTGCCGCTTCGAGCGGCTAAGGCGAATACTGAGAATACTGCTTTTTGCCGGACAGCTATTGCTCTGAGTGATGAAACGCATATTCCAGAACTAGATGCGAACTGCTGCGGGAAACCGCTGACAATGGGCTGCCGATCACTTCCTGGGAGTGACTCCCCCATGGTGCGCGCTGATTGTGTCGTCTCTTCGTGCGGCGACTCGCACGTGGGCCTCGTGACGAGACTACGAGTCAGACTGTTAGCAGAGCCTTCGTTGTCGCCGTGGTAGACGGTGTGGTAGGAGAATGCTCGCCGGGCTGAGAGGCCCAGGATCACCTGATGATCCTGGGCCAAGACGGCATTAATTCGAGGTCGGGGAAGTGATTGGTTACTGCACGTGCAGTCTATACGCCACACGCCTAGCTGCAGCTGCCGTAGCGAATCGCCACTAGCGATATGCGCAGATGAACAACCTACGCCCCTGCAACGTTAGCACTCCTGCCGTACCTTGCCACAAACAACTTTGTGCGAATCATCAGATTTCGATACGCGATCCACTCATCGTGCTTCCTGGGGATCTTCCAGTCGAAGTTAATGCCAGAAAAATAATTCTTTAACATCTCGTTACCTCGTTACGATGTTATGCGGCTATATGCTTCGACTATGCGATAAAGCAGATATGCGTTTGTACAGTATGTAACCGTCAACAAGACACGGCTCTAGTCCCTGCGGTCCGCAGGCTGCGGACAATTCGCCGACGCACATCGTGTGAGTTTGAGCCCTAAATTGGCCTCCCTCGGCGGTTTCAAGCCGAGGCATAGTTCCGAGAGGGCATGCACGTAGTTTCGGACAAATTGGGATACAGATAATCCAAATTATTATTCAGCGTAACCATGATGAGCAGAATGGATGAAAAGATGCCCCTTCCAAGGTTATTCAATTTCGGGGGCATTTTGTGGCATTTTCCTTTTCTTTCCAATTTTTCCGAAAACCAGGAAATGGCAGAAAAAATTAACTTGATAATTTTGGCAACGGAAAGATTGTTGCCATTTCGAAACATCCTGGATGGCGGCAGCTAGGCTCCATTCACGGCATCAGGCTTCGATTATGCTGGTACAGGCCCTAGTGATCTTCTACAAGATATCAATCGTGTACTGGAGACCAGTGGTGGTGCTATTATAGCACTGCTATAAGATCGGCATAGTGCATGCTCTTAAGCTTGCTGGGGAGTAGACGATTAGTCTACTTGATAAGTAGACAAGTTAACGCTCCCCAGATTAGCATTCGAAGAGCCAAAGAAGTATCCTTTCGGCTTGGGCTCAATCTGCCGATGTGCAAATCGTCACATTTACATTGTGTTCTGGCCGTATCAATCTCACCATAATATTATGTTTGTCCATCGTCCCTGGTCTTTGTGAGATGTGGTCTATTCGTGGTGATTCATGACTTTCTATTGACAAAATACAACGCCTCTCAGAAGAAGTCCTGAGATGTTATAGCTCATTGAAATGCCGAGATGCCTTTATGAGTATTAAAAACTTCACCAACAATTTGAATAGGAGACTGGGGACAGGTTCTCTGTTATGCAGAGCCAAAAATCAAGACTGTAGGCTGCCAGTCTGCGTCAAGATCAAGTTCTCATGGATTGAGCTTCTGCTTGATACCATACAATAGGGAACGTGTGTCGTTTGGAGGGAGGTCAGACTGCAATACCCATGCCATTAGCCCGCCCAGCTTGTTGAGGTTGGCGAATACTATCTTATCTTGCAGTATGGGCTGGGAATCGAAAAAATACCCGTTGAAGGTCCCATTGCCTTTAGGATCGGCCCCCTCAGCCACGAGTTGAGAATATCTTATCTGCCTCCCATGTCGGTTCTCGCCGTAAAGAGGTACCTTCAGAGGATGACATCTAGCAGTAATTAAGGGTGTTGGTGCTATCACTCACCCCAAGACCGAATTTGCTTGGACTCATCGACTCATAGTATAACCATTGTAAGACCATCGCTTCCACCCAAAGAATGTCGGAATGTCCTCTGGGGTCACCATAGTTGTCGTATCCCATCCAAAGGCACATGTCGATACGGCTACATAAGTCGATCTTCTTGTAAAAGTCGAATGACCCACCGATGCTGAAGGATGATACACAATTCGACAACATGCGCAAATGAACAACTTACGCCACTGTAACACTAGCGTTCCTGCCCTCCCTTGCCACCGACAACTTTGTCTCAATCATCAGATTCCGATACGCGATCCACTCATCGTTGTTCCTGGGGAACTCCCAGTCGAAGTTAATGCCATCAAAAGAGTGTTTCTTGAACATACCGTTAGCTGACTTCAGGAAGGTGACCAAGGGCAACTTGCCAGCATCAATAAACGGAATACCTTGGAGCATGAAAGAGATCCTGGCGCCGTGCTTGTCAGCCGCCTTGCGTGCCATACGCAAGTGGGCATCATCAGGAAATGTCTTATGCAATTCGCCTGTTGACGAAGCGGAGATTCCCCCGAATATCAGTTCTGTGACTCCGCAATTGAATAGAGCATCGAAGTAAGCTTGGTCCTTCCCAGCCAAGTCATTCTTATCCGTGTAGTAGGCATAGAACTCGAAAGCTCTCTGAGTCGGGAAGAGGACCGCAGCAACAATAAGATACAGGCTGCACAGCATCAGCGTTGGCAGGTAACGTAGAGTACGTATAAACCAAAAAGGAGGCTGAATTTTCCATAAATGAGAGTGAACAGGTGAGTGTACCGCTTTGTTCGCTTCCGTACTGGGCGAGTTCCTCGTTTCGGATACTGAGAGAGATGAATGTGCGTGCGTGCGTTAGTAGTCCAGCACGTTTTGGAGTGGACGAGAATGAAGGCGGATCCCACCGGTACAGTCGGCCAAGGGGAATATTGGGGCCAGAATGGTAGCAGAGGGCCTCGGTGTTGCCGTGATAGACGGTGTTGTAGAAGAATGCTCGTCGTGCTGAGTGGCTTGACTCGTGTGATATCCACATTTTGCATACGTTCCGCACCGGTTTCCTTGCCATGAAAGTCTGTCACCATGCCGCTAACGCGCGATCTACAGTGGATAAAAAGAAGCGAACGTGAACGCCCCAGAGGGTGGAGCGCCACGAACACTCATCCTCAAATAGCAAGGAATGTGCAGGGTCAATGACCATGGATCTCTGGACCTGGAGTCGCTGGAGATCATCAGCCACATCTGTTCACGTATCCTGGCCTCACATCACCACGTGACACGAGGAGTGCGCGCGCTCTGAGAGGCAGGTCGTGCGCGTTTTGCACCGAGAGATCAAGATTATGGCGACATCGCCGGCTGTACGTCGTGGTGAGATTGGTACACTCAGTTTACAACCTGGCAGCAATGTTGATGGCTTTGGCTAGTCTCCGGGAAGGCTCGTTTATATACCCGTGCGTCTTTGATTAGTCGGGTTTCATACAATGTGTCACATGCTGAATCCTTAATGCCGTCTAGGCCGGGCTTAGTAGACCCAGGATCTCGTTCGAGGTTGGAGAAGTGATCGACCACTGCACGTGTAGTGCAGTCTATATGCCACACGTCTAGCCGTAGCTGCAGCTACCGTAGCGATATGCGCACATGATCAGCCACTGTGACGCTACTAGCGTTACGCTAGCACTCTTGCCGTCCCTTGCCACAAACAACTTAGGGCATACGCCATCTGCTTCTGTAATGCTGCGGCGATATTCGCTCGCCCGGGTTGTTCCACGACGTACCTTGGGCCTGTTTCATAGGAGCAAATTGCGCCTTAAACTTAAGTAACGCCTTAAGTATACCTTAAGTAATTAGGACATCCTATTTCACTACTTAAGTAAGCACGTTAAGGCGCTTTAAGTTTAGGAATACTTAAGGCGCCTTAAGTTTCTGTGCATATACTTAAGTAGTTACGAGAAGCATTTCACAACATGCGTACTTAAGGAGCAACTTAAGTATTCCTTAAATTTTATTAAGGTAGAGCCGACCCTACCTAAACAGATACTTAAGTAGCGTGTTTGCATATTGCACCCCACAGGGGTTGAACCAGGGACCCTTCGAAGGACAATGCTTGAATATTGTATCTCGCGGGGGTCGAACCGGAGACCTTACGAATGGCAGCACGGTGCTCTGCCAGTTGAGCTAGAGAGGCAAAGAAGTCAAACGACGAGTTCACTCCTTCAACACAGCGGAAATCAAACCGACTGAACACGCCGAAAACAACTGGCGTTTATTATAGTGATGTCCATGTTTGATTGTGTTCGTTTCGGTTCCCACCATAACTTTTTGAACACAAGATTTACATGATTAGTCATGATTTGATTGTGGATGGTGTTGGGAACGCTCTCCGTGAAAGCTATGTTCGCAGATATTTTCAGTGACTTTGCGATGCATCAGTGATTCGCGACATCATAAGTATATTTTCCATTCCGCGGATTGTTGTGTTACTCATTGTAGTTAGATTCGTAATTTGTGAGAACTTTTCATGCAGTTCGTTACCAATGATCGACGAAAGTAGTTGTGAAGCAATTAATAAGGAAAAACATCACACCTTAGATTCGATCCTGCACGTTTCGGATCAAGACAGACCAACCCAACCACTCAAGTATTTGAACCATATGTAAGAATGTATTACTGTATTCTTTACCTGTAACCATGGTTAAGTAGATACTTAAGTACGCCTTAAGTTAAGGAGCTCCTTAAGTTGCTCCTAAACGTTGTGAAATGAGTTGAGTACTTCTCAAGTATACCTTAAGTAACTCCTTAAGTTGCTCCTAACTTTAAGGCGCCTTAAATTAAGTATCCTTGTGAAACAGGCCCCTTGTCAAGGCTTGAATAAAGGTGGGGGACGCACCGCGGATGATACGCACGTGTGCTCTGTTCTACTCAACGACTAGAGCGCGGGGTAGGTAGAAAAGGGTCGGGACATACATATAAGTTAGAAGCGATACATTAGTTAACGGACAAGGCCATGTAGCTATTTACTGATGATTGTGTATTGGGACAGTGCACGTGCGTCACGAAGACTCTCCGTCGGAGAGGCATTGTGTGACGCGCCCTTCGTATCGGTATTTAACTTGTGTTAACCTCGTATCGTATTAGAAAAAAGACTGCAATCTACATTCAAGAATCACCTCATGGATTAAGCTTCTGCTTGATACCATGCGAATGCATGATGCAATATGGAACATGTGTCGTTCGGAGGGAGATCAGACTGCAATACTCATGCCATTAGCCCACCCGACTTGTTGAGGGTGGCGAGTTCTATCTTATTCTGCAGTATGGGCTGGGAAACCGTTGAAGGTTCCGTTGCTTTTGGGGTCGGCCCCATCAGTCAAGAGCTGAGAATATCTCATCTGCCTCCCATGTCGGCTGAGCCGACTCGGCTCTTGCCGTATCGAAATCCTGATGATCAGGGTGAAGGTGTTTGCGGCAAGCGACGACGGGAGTGCTAGCGGCAAGGCGTTTGACATATAGACTATCCACTATACTTGCAGTTACCGATCTACACCTCCCCAACCTTGAATAGGGATTCTGCGCCTAGACGACAGTGTCGTCACGACAAAGCCGGAATATCAGGTAAGATAATCCGACTTTCAACAATTGGGGGCTTGGTGCTTATTCCTACTCGAATCGCGAATGTCCGCACGACTGGCATTGTGATTGTCTGCTCCTTGAATGCAATGACGGTTGGAGCCGGGACGAGTTAGATGGGTGGCCAATGGTGGCCTTTATCCGATAGCTATTATAGCGGTTGGAACTTTACCGAGGAGTTGAGATTTGG
>NW_003202973.1:203391-213224 GCF_000006405.1 Perkinsus marinus ATCC 50983
ATAGTGATGATGAACGAATTGAGAAAACCCAAAGTGGGATCAATAAGCCTTGTGGCCTCGCCGTGTGGGAAGGGGTTCAGGTGGCGTCCTGGCGAAGGACATTCGCGGACGATTGAACGTTTATGAAGTGAAGCCAAAGGCCATGATAGAAGCTGGCTTAAGGCTCAATGATAACCTGACCATAACATACAATGTAGATAGCGCCAGCGTATCTATTCTGCTGCAACTTTAGTTGTAGAATCATCTCAGAACACTCGGAATAACTTTGACCTTGTCCTAGCCGGCGATGGAGTTCAGTACACTTTCGAAATTGGTCCTGGCAGCAGTTTGAAGGCAGCAGGAGCCCTCAGTAAATATTCAAGTAAACACAATTCGCTGGGGATGCTTCTATGCCGTAGAAGCCATAGAATTTGGTTACGCCGTAACTAAATCGTAACCATCAGGGTCCGCGAACCCTTCAACGGAATCGAGAAGGGAGGAGACTCTCCTCAGGAGAGTATAAGAAGAATTCAAAACGCCTCGCTAAAGCAACAACTCGCGTGGCATCATCTACGTGAATGCCACAGAATCTACGACTCACATTTGGCTTGAATATGCATTCGAGATTAAAGTGGTGTACGGTATAGGTTGCGAGAAGGTTACTCTCCAATCGGCCCAACAGTTGAGCAGGGCGAGGTCCGAGCTGAGCCTCTTGAGAGATGGCTTACGCAAGCTGGTGGTTTCGCCGAGCTGTAGGAAGTCTCTGAGTGTGGTTATCAGCGCTATCGGTCGGATCAGGCGCTGTGTTGCCGGATGAGGCCACGAAGATTGATGAAGGAGCTATCAGCGGGCTTTTACACGGGAGAATCTTATATAGTAGCGAAAGGGACCTGCAGAGGAGCCTGGGTGAGACGCATCGATCGCTTCGATCATAGCAAGTCGAAGCAATCGTGCTTAGCTCGATCTAATCCGCGCTATTCTAGAGCCACTATCAAGCAATGGTCGGGGAAGTACATCGAGCCCCAGTCGAGGAGGAACTTGCGCACGTTGGAGACAGTATGAGCTCCACTCACACTGTTGTTGTATGATAACAGCTCGTGAAGGTGCCTTTTGTAACACAGGAAAGAGCTGTAGAGATGATCAGGGCTTGTGGGAATAGACTTTTGGTTGTCCTGGTCTTTGCTACGTACGCGGCAGGCGAGCACAACTCGTGGGCCTTCATGATCCTCTCCGGATCGGGCATCGATGCTCCGTAGGCACGGTAGGCTGTTGGGTGAGCGAGTAAAGGCATTGCTGCGTATGGAAGGGCGGGACAATAGTGTGCAGCTCGTCCGAACTGAGGGGACACAGAGCTCGCTGTTCCGGAAGGAGTTCTCTATCAAAATGGAGGTACGACGAATCGAGCTCGAGAAGATTGGATCGGGCACTCGGGATGCTGGAAGATTCAGTACCTGCTGGCCTAGCAGTGCTAGGAGCATTTAGTGTATCCTCTCCCTTGGCCCGGCGGATATCGATGAACAAGTTGTGGCTTTTGTGGTTTGCTCGGGAGAACCCTTCTCACGAAGTCTGCCTCAGTTACCATACGTATTGATGTTCTATGGTGGGAGAGTAGTACGGTCGCAGAAGTTGGGGGGATTCAAGAAAACACTTCGGCCGGTCCACTTGGCCAACGCCAGGCCTCGAGTGCTTATCGTGGAACCATTAGCTGCAGTGAGGTTCGCCTTAGCGCCAAGGCTCAGTCCCCCGTTGGACTGGATCAGGACCAGTTGATCACGGAGCAAGCAGTTCGGCGTTCTGGTCTGGCTTTCGATCTAGCGATATCGGCGAACGAAGCGCTGGAAAGAATAGCTGTGGTAGGGAATGCAGGTGTGACATCGTGCAGGGGAGCTCTAGGCCAGTCCACCACATGGTATTATACTGGCTTCTTCTGAGTTGGGAGCAGCTAGATTAGAAGGTCTGAGGTCTCGAGCGCTGGAGCGTCGGAAAAGTAGGTCTACGAGTTTGCGGTCACCAGCTGATGCCATCACTGTCGTCAGCTATCCTGTTTTTCCTGCTCTATCGTGTTGGTCGGTCACATAGGACTGTGGATGGCGTAGATGACAGTGGCCCAATTGAACGGCTGGCGAGGAATCATGAAGTATGCAACTACATCTTCGCCCGTCCCCTAAGACAGTCCAGGTTGGAGTCTGTTCTTGCTTGGTGAGGCCTTAGTAGAGGAGGAAGCAAAGAGATTGCGGCAGTTACGCTCCATTTGCGAAACAAGTATTTGATTATGCTGGTACGAGCCCTGCTGATCTTCTACAAGATATCAATCGTGCTTTGGAGGCCAGTGGTGGTGCTATAAGATCCGCATAGTGCATGCTCTCAAGTTGGCGTTCTCTAACCGCATATTGGTGTTCGAATTGCAGGCCCTCGCCTTTTCTTGATAAGAGAGCTTTCTAGGGAGTGAACTGAGTGGACAAGTTGACACTCTTCAGATTGGCATTCGAAGAGCCAAAGAGGGATACTTTTGGGCCATCACAACCCGATGAAAGCTTTCTATGGGGCTTGGGCTCGATCTGCCGCTGTGCAAATGGTCTCATCCAATGTCGTTCATCTGGCTCGTGGAGCCTGCTGTTTGTCTATCGTCCCTGGTCCATTCGTTGCGATCCACACTTCACGATCGTGGACAGTTCTGGGGGTTTTCATATATCCAGGATATGATATCTTGCTGCGATAGTCCATCGCCGGTGAAGACGAGTTCGGTTTGTGGTTTTTGCTGAAGCTCCCAGCGTCGCCCAGCCATCGTTCATCGGTCGTGATAGAGTATCGCTAGTACAGGTACTTAGTGGTATCGCATTGCGGTCCCTTGTCTCTATAGAGTGAAGTGGATTCGCAAGTCGCCTCTTTTCAGGTATAGTTGTAGATCCTGCTACCAATGAGGGTGATCGGCCCTGCTGGCCCCTCAAGTTCGAAATCTCTTAGTCTAACACGCACAGTGCGCGGCGCACTGCTTCGCTGTTGACCTCACTCATCATTGATGAGTCGTCAATGTTGTTTTTGGCTCCCAGGAGAAAGCCATGATGACTACTGGCATAGAATCTTTGTTTCATGCGAGATTTTTATTATACCCTCCACAACGATTGTGGTGAAGAGTAGTCTCCTTCAGAGTATGCCTTGAGAATGTAGGCTGGACATACGAGGCGCCTCTGAAAGCAGCAGGAGAAATTCTCCTGGAAGACAAGGAACATCGGAGAGGCTGATGATGAGCTCCTGAGAGGACTGATAGGTTCATCGTTGCGGAACGCCTAGTAGAACTGCGGAACTTATGACGTCGAGCACCACCGATCCGGAAAGTACAGCGACATTTTCATCAACATCTCATCGTCGAGCTGAGCTTTCCAATGAATTATTTGCAATCTTTGTTCGTGCTCGGTCATGATTCGTGTTTTGCTGTCATAACGCACCCTACCAGCACCGCATCAACTGCAGGCCCCTTTTGGCTGTAGAGTTGCTTGCCCTACGGGGCGTTCCACGGAGCTCTTGAGTACTCCCGGACTGTACCGTTATCAACAGTGCTGATGTTTTTCTCATCGAACGATTAGATATTAGAGCAACTGATAAAACCCCTATAGTGGTTGAGGCCTTTAGTCTCTTCATGCCGAAGCTCCGACCCGAGCAGTCATCGCTCAAGCCAAGTGATCTCATCGCATCTTCCGGGCGCAGAAGAGTGTCTCGAAAGCTGAATCATACGACCGACCTGCTCACACCGTGTACTCCTTCCTCAGTGCGATTCGTGACTGCATGAGGAGGATGAACAATCGCGAACTGAGCCGCTCGTTCTTCAGACGTTCGAAAGGTTGTTGAACTTGATTGGGACGAGCTCATAGGCCGAAGGCTACGAGCCAAAGCACCCCATGAAGAAGGCGAGCTCTTGTGGAAAGTGACGAACGATGGGTTTCAACCCTACGATATGTCTTTAGCAAGTCAAGTTGAGACATCCTCGCTCAGGAATCGCCTCTGATACGTTTCCCCTCCGTCTCTCCACTTGATCGGAGTTTCTGTGTCCGATGCTTGTCTGGTGATCGATCCAGCTGTGGATGCCCAGTCACTTGGCTGGACTCGATCGATCGGAGCGGACTGAGGGGGAGAGACTCACTACTGCTGTGCCACCTCGCATCCAGGAATGACATGACTCGTCTTGCGAAGGTCCTTTCTGCTGATCTAGCTCCGGCCAAGAAGTCGTCCATCAGATTTTGGATCTGTGGACGGCACCGGTGGTTGACAATCATCGTCAAAGTGCAATTGAAGCTTCGACTGTGATACCGTCAAACCTGGGATGGACAATGGAGGTCTTCCAATTATGCTGCCGAGTGTTGGACGGGAATGCCCATTACGGCGCCGATGATGATGTGAGTCCATTGCAAGTGAAATTCAACTTCTTTCTGTATCTATCATACGGAAGCATCTTCGCTTCGCGACAGTGTCATCCTCACCGCGCTAGAAGATATTTTCATATAAATCTCCGCACAGTTGGCATCAATGGCGCCACTTGACTGTCACGATCGTGATAGTCCTCAGCTCAGCATCCGCATGTTATCCGAGGTTTGTATCAGACTAGGAATCTCTTCTTTGGAGCATCACTACTGGAGCACTCCTGTAAGCCCAATGCTTTCGTCTTCGTACACGAGAGAGAGGCGTGTGTTGTTACCCAAGTATGTTCAACTTGAATAACACGATGAACAACATCTTCTCAGACCTGGATTAAAGCCGGCGAGCCCATTTCGGTATCGTACATAGCGGCCTTTGCACCTACCACCATACGAAGGCAGTTGCTTTCTACCAAGTGACCCTACTCTCTCTGGATAGCGTCGATGCTATCATGTGCCGGTCTGCCAGTCTCGGTTATTCGATGCGGCCTAGTGATTGGAGATCCCCCGACATTTCTCGCAGGTTCTCTTTCCAATGTTACTGCCCAGTCTGTAGCGATCCTGTCGATCGTGCACGCGCCTTCACGTGTTATGTCTGCGGCGGGATGGTCTATGGTCGTTCCGACAGTAAGTCCGCATTTCTGATCTGTCCTTATTTCTTTGTTATGAAGGCCCGAGTGATTATACCGCGTGTATGTCGTGTGGAGTCGTGCAGGACAGCCGTGACTTAGCCAAGATGGAGGCCTATGCTGAAGAGCGTATTCTATCCACGAGCTGTGATGGAAAGAAGGAATGGTGGAAACCTACACGCATGAGCGAAGGCAATTGGTTACTCGCCAAGAACGCGGCGATGCAAATCCACAGGTGGCTGCAATCGCTCATATCTTAAGTTCATTCACTGAGGCCTTAGGTTAACCCATGGAACAGCTCGTAAAGACACGGGTATCTCTCGTTTGATCGTTGAACACACGATGGTCTTTCTTACTGCTAACAGGGCATACTGGGAGAAGAAGTATCCAGTTTACGTGTGGAGTATCCTCAAACGCGCTGTTTTGTCAATATCTCCATCGATTGATTCCGATAAGGCCAATCCTGGTGGACCAAGAAGAGGACTAGACGAGAACATCTTTTTGGAGATTGTCAGTGCTTATCATAATGTGAAGAGCTCGCTTTTTCGCTATCATGTTCATTGAGGATAGCAGGGTAGAGAAACATTACTACTACTGTCCTATACGAGGTTGTCGTGTCTCTTGACATGGTGTGTTGACTTCACCGGGCGCACTGAGGAGCAGCGACTCTCTCGTTTTAGATCGGGTGCCTTCCTCCTTGGGATTTCCTACATCTTCCAGACACTGAATCGATTAGATAAGCCGTCGAGGTTGTGAAGTATGCGGTCGAATTGGAAAACCACAGTTGAAGAGAAAACTCCAGCATCGATAGCGTTCCTCCTTCGCCACAACCACCGCTCTCCGCGTCGCGTGTTACACGCAGGTCGGCACAATCAGGGAAAATGTTATGCAACACGCCTGGATGGCATCGCCTGTAGATTAGCCGGAGTTACAATGCAAAGCCTCAAGTTCAGGAGTTCTAGTTTCTTCGTGGAGCCGGACTGAATCCTGCCATACTCCTTGGGGTGTGAAGGCTGCTAACACTGGCCTTGTAGAGTCTCTATCTACCTCGCAATAGAGGGAATGGATATCTCTTCCACAATAGGGGGGATATTCACAATGAACATCTTCTCCACTCAGTCTCCGATCCAGGCATCCTTCGTCCACTATCTATGTGTAATCTATGAGATAGCCATAGCGAATAGAGATCAAGCAACGCTGACGACCTGAATTGGAATCATCGACCGGATCGAACAGAGCTGTCCCGCATAATCCGAGTCCTGTATATCAGCGGAGAACGAACTCCATGATCACGGGTTCATCGTATTACTCGTACACTATAGCCAGTAGTACAGACTCTTACCTCCGACCTCAGTGTCACCATCCAATGCAGTTTTCCGGTGTCACGATGAAAGTTTCATTGTGAATTTCATCGGTTCCGTTAGGAAAAAGATACAAAATATAATACGACGTAGTTTATTCCGTGTGGTGAAATAGTGTTGTCAACACATCAAGCACTTTCGTCAACATGATTAATTTTGTTTCCTTGCGCTGTGGGAGAGCTTCGGTTCGATCCTCGGCATCGGCATTTTTCCAGTAATTTCCGTAATCCATTTTGCCATGTACGTTCTAAATACAATAAGCATGCAAGAGAGCTCTGCAGAGGGAGTTGCATCTTGTGAGCATCTTTTTACGAAAACAAATCCACTTAAGAATAGATTCATAATTTCCGGGTTAGTTTAGTGACCACTCGGAGGGGGGTCTGCTTGTTTCCATCACGAGATTTGCATTCAGACCCGCCGAGGAACCGATAGTCTGCTGGACGGTATAGGTTTCCGCAGTGATAGTCGTGATGACCATTGCCATCTCAGACGGCATTCTCGGAGTAGGTTGTGGCAGTCGGCTGTGATGTGGTGATGGGAGCCACCGCTGACGTGTATTAACTCTCACGGCTGCTGATAGCATCAGCTGCTCGGGCTGTCGGTCTTGGAAGTTTCTATCAAGCGGCTCATTGGCGGTAGTATGGTTAACCTCGTGGTCACTTTCTCTACTGTATGTACTAGAGGGTATACTGCGGGTATAAAAGTGTTCGTTGGCCATGCTCTTTGCCGATTCTTGTGGGGTCTTCCCTCAAGGGGATGATATCGATCTTGGTATCGGGAAGCATGTTATACTTCGTTTAGCATGAGGGCCTTGCTTTACTTGCTTGTTCGAGTAGTACTGCGGTTCGCCGCCTATCAACATGGCGAGTCCACCTCAAGTCTTGAGGCAAGGGTCCCGTTACCTCGTCATAGTGCTGGGCTCTGTAGCTGTCTTTTGTTATTATTAAATGACTGCCGATACCGTGTCGAAGAAGAAGGCTCCAGCAGGTCCTGAGGAGGGGGCAGCGGAACCAGCCAAGCATCCGAGTGTTGTGGCTGTAGTATAGGGTGGAAATGCGTATAGCATTGATGATCATACTCAGGTTGAAGCTGAGCTCTCTTCCCTTCGTCTCATTGCGCAGTCGGTGGCATCTAAGGACTACAGGGGAGTCAATAGGGTCGTAAGAAGCCTTCCACAGGCCAGGAGGTAAGTTCACGCCATTTCGCCATTTATCTGGATGGATTGTTGATGGTATCAGGCGTGTTGACGCAGTGTCTTTGGAGTACCTCACTCGGATGCTACTGCTCCCATCGGCTTCGGAGGCAGAAGATGCCTGGAGGAAAGTACTGGAGACTGAGGCCAAGAGGGCCCATGATGAGGTGGAGATGGTTGATGTTGAGGATAAGCAGGATGGCGAGGCTCCTCAGATTCAGGTGGGGCCTATACTGGGGTTGTCTTTTTCCAGATAGGATGTTGGCCGTGGGGTTCGAACTTGCGTGGAAGTTTGATCTCTGATGTTGTTCAGGTGGCGCTTTCCGAGGCCCTACCGAGCAGTGTGCCTAATAACCTGACCGAAGCTGAGCTCCCCGGTGGTGGGGTGAGTGAAGGAGCATCGCCGTTGTACTTGATGGTAGCCCTTTTTGTTCAGGCCTACATCAGGCTTATCATCCTTATATGGCTGATCGATAATGAACGGGTCCTGGGTATGACCAACTCCAAATTGATAGCAGTGGCGCTGGAGTTGGTGGACAGACTACAGAAACTCAATCAGAGGAGTCTCGATGCTATCAAGTGAGGGGATTGCCTTGATGGTTCGTTGATGGAGTGCCTTCAGTGCCAAGTCCTTGTTTTACTATTCCCTACTGCATGAGAAGGAAGGCACGTTGCAGAGCATCAGACCGTAAGAGGGATGGGGGAGGAGTACTGTTGCTATACTCCATATCGTGCCTTATTATATAACTGCACAGCAAACAATCGCTTTTAATACCAATGAGAGTAGAGAAACCTAGTGCGACGATCTCTGATGAGTTGTGATTGCCAGGTTGTTGTACCGATCGTATAGGACAGCCGTGCTGAAGCAGGACAAGATATCGCAGGCTACTCTTCTCAACCTGCTACTGAGGTCAGCGCACTGGGTTTTACGTGCTTCTTAGTATTTTGCTTGTCTTAGGAATTACCTTCATTACAGTGAATATGACCTGGCTAACAAGTTGTATTCCAAGACTCAGTTCCCTGATACTAGGACTAATGCTGAGTTCGCTAAGTACCTCTACTACATAGGTGGGTTCGGGCACCGGGGCTGGTTCATGATGGTGGTTCACTTGGTCAGGGCGTCTGAAGGCTGTACAACTGGAGTATTCCGATGCCTATGGTAGGCTGACACAGGCTATCAGAAAGAGTCCACAAGGGGAGGTCGGCCGAGGCTTCAGGATATCTGTAATGACAGGGGTTCCTATTTTTGCGGCTATTGTTGATGGTGATGATCCGCAGTTGTCCTGTTGTTAGGCTTATAAGTTTGCTATCATTGTCGAGCTCCTCATGGGGGAGATACCGGACAGGTCGGTCTTCGCTCAATCGGACCTCCAGAAGCCCCTCAAGGTGTATTACCAGATAGCTGGTGCCGTTAGGAAGTAGTAGTAGTAGTAGTAGTAGTAGTAGTAGTAGTAGTAGTAGTAGTAGTAGTATTAGTAGTAGCCTATGGTGAGAGGTCTTGGATGATGTATTCTCTGTAGGGGATCGGTCAACGAGTTTGAAAGCATCGTGGAAGCTCACTGTAGCGAGCTGCGTAAGGATGGCACACTCAGCTTGATTGGCCGACTCCACCACAATGTTATAAAGGCTGGCCTTCGTGGCATCAACCTTAGCTATAGCAAGGTCCCTATGGTGAGTCTGAAGGGGGGTTATCACTGCTGCTGATGGTGGTGGTGGTATTAGGAGGAGGTGATGCAGAAGCTTGGCTTGAATAGTCGAGAAGAGGCCGCTGGAGTTGTTAGTAAGGCCATTGCTGATGGTGTTATTGACGCCACTATTGATGATGATGGGGAGTAGGTCCACTGTGATGCCTAGGGGTTATCTATTCTTAATGTTGCTCAGCTTCATGCAGTCGTCGTGGAGCACTGACGGGTACTCTGGTTCGAGCCCGCAACGACACTTACACAAGCGTATAGCCTTCTGTTTGCAACTACATACGGAGACGGTCAAAGCTATGCAATATGCTGATACTTCTATGGTAAGTTGCCGGGGTAGAACCGGAGACCTTCTGATTACTCTCTATTTCTCTACTTCAGCTGAAGAGCAACAACAACGCAAGTAACGACGCCGACGAGTTGGCCCAGTTGTTGGAGCTCGATGGGTCGGATCTGGATGATGATGACGACCTCGATTTCTAGTCAGCATACTTGTTTCTCGTGATGCTGCTGCCCATCCCTAAAGACTTTCTGCTGAGTGAGTAAGTGCCTTTGGTGTAGCGTGGTCA
>NW_003202973.1:213324-215813 GCF_000006405.1 Perkinsus marinus ATCC 50983
AGGGCTGGATGCCATGGTGGGAAGGCTGGATGCCATAATGACACAATCCCACAATGATTGTGGGTGAACTAGTAGTGAAAGTTGACTTGCCTGGCTTGTTGTATCGGGTTGCAGTGTGAGTCCGACTCCACGTACCATGCTCTAGCCTAACGACTCTAAAATGCTTTATTTCTTTGAGTGAGTTAAATTTCAATCGTTGAAACTCAACCCCTGACTGATGTGGTGGTTGAATGTCAATCTTTGGATCTCGGTTAGTACTGGTAACTAAGTTTCGCATTGCAGGGGAGGTCAATTTCGTCTCGTCAGTGAGTCCCTGAAATATTTTTGAACTGTAATATGATTTGTGATCATCGGTACGTGGTATGAAATATATCACGTATGCGTAGTACGAAATATAATATACTATACGAGGTTCGGGCGCGTGAATGTTGACTTGCCTTGTTAGGCTTCTCGACTCGAGAGTGAACGCGGACTTGCCTGGTTCGAACTTATCGAGCTGCAGCGTGAGCCTGCCTTTACTTACCATCTAATAGAGTGAGTATAGTATTTCTGTATTGCTTTTAGTGGATTGAACCTCGGGTAGTGACGTCGCATTGCAAATGAGCTCTATTTGCTCTGTCAATGGGTTCCACAAGCATTCGTTGAACTGATACAAGGTTTTAAATCATCGGCACGTGATACGAAATATGATGTACAACCTCTTCTTGAGATGTTCTGATGCGCGGATGTTGACTCGCCTGACTCAATTTCATGAGAATGGGGATAACGGAGGGTGATAATGTGAGAATTCCTCGCTGATAACTTACCAGTGACAAGGTTAGATGCAATAGTTTGAGAGCTGGTTGAAGCTCGTTGAAGCTGGATATCAATGTTATAAGAAAATTGGATGTCCCCAATCGGGGCTGAGTGACATCGTGTTCCACACGACCTGTATAGAATCTATACTATAGATCCACGTTGCGCGGATGACTTGGACATAATACATCCGACATATAGCATAGCAAGGAGGATGGATAGTATCCTAATAGCTAAAATCGTGTGTTTCGCGGGAAGTGAACGTTGACTTGCCTGGCTCGAAATATTGGGTTGCAGCGTGAGTCTGACTTCGCTTACCATCTAGCATAGCGATTTGAAAAAGTTTATATGTCGTTGAGTAGTGGAGTTGGTTTATATTCCGCTCGTATTTGCTTGGCGGTTATTCACATCGTAAGAACTCGCCTAGTCTATTTGTTGCTGAATGGAAATGTGAGTCACCGGTATAGGAGGTGGGATGTAACACATCATCATTATACTGAGTATGGCTTATGAGCTGCGGGGCAGCTGCTGCTCCTGACAGAATTTCATGGAATGGCTTATGAGCGCCTAGGAGGTGAGCCTCCAGACAGAATGAGGATTGGAGAACAGCGTATTAGAGCCATGGTGTAGCACCCCCCAACTTATCGTGAATTAAAAATCACTTAAGGAACCGTTCTAGATGTTCCAGGTTGGCGAGAGACAACGGAAGGAAAAATGGTGGCAAATAAGAAGCTGATAGAGTCCCGAACGCCTCACAATGTGGTGGAGTTATCGAGCGCGTTGATACCCTGGTTATGTGCGTTAGCCACCGCAGTAGACTCAGAAGCCTTACTAGCAGGATTCAATTACGTGAGCCGGCCAGCAAGCTAGCTAATGCCACTAACGACCGTGCCTTTATATCATTCGACATAGAGCTAAGGAAAAACCTGGTTAATCGAGCGCGCTCTGTCGCGAGAGAGCGGAAAGTGGCATATAACAGAGCCATCGTCATTTGCCTCAGTGAAATTCAGGACTCTGAGACCTACGCCAGAGTCATCGCGGGGAGTAGTTTGAGCTCTCTATCGTGGAAGCGGGGACCCGAATCGGGCACCAAGGGATTCTGTCCGTATTATTATGAGGACTGCCAGGTCCTAGTTAGGAGAGAGTGTGAGTTCAAACCCCGTCACCACAAGAATTGTCTCGATGGGAAAGGAAAAAGGCTTGCCCGGAATTGGGAGCAAAGATGAAGGGCTCGGAAAGGGTAAAGGCTTCTCGGAGGGTACTATGAACAGAAGCCCAATTTGAGTGCGTTTGGAAATAAGACCGTCATATCGCGTGGTAGATCGCGTGGTAGAAATTAAGAGTAACAAATTTTGAGAAGTAAGTGATCTGGGTTACTTAAGACCTTGCTATCATTTACGATGATAGATGACGAGGCGTTGGCGGTCTAACGTTGGAGACATTTATTTCTGAGAGAGCGATGGATTTGTAATACAGTTATGCGGTGTTGTGCGATGCTATCGTCACACTCGTATTGTTTGGAACCGAAGGCCAAGGGAAACTGCTGTTGGAAGAACTGAGGAAAGGAAACGGATCCTTTGAGAGGTTATTATGGGCAGAGCTTTGGACTAACAGAACTATGGAAGGATGAAAATTGGCGCCTCGAGCGCAGAAACACATCCAGCTATGAGAAATAATGTTGCCCGGAGTTTGAT
>NW_003202973.1:215913-219551 GCF_000006405.1 Perkinsus marinus ATCC 50983
ATAAGGCGTTGGTCTTCGGAACCAAAGATTGTGGGTTCGAGTCCCACCGAGATCCTCTTCAAGCCGAAAAGTGCCCATACACGGATGCCACTGGCCGTACAGATGTCGATGTTGATTGTACACCCTTGTGACTCGTCGGAATACATGCTGAAGCTAACGGTACAAGAAGATTGTTGGTCTGCCAACAAGCGATCTCCAATGAATTGACCCCTTCAAGAACACTATGTAATGGAGGCCCCTCTATGAGGAGCAAGAGTTTTGTGATCTATTCAGCGTGTCAGATGGGAAACCATGTGTGCCATGAAGTCAATGGGGCGCAGAGATGGTGGGACAAATCTCAAACTTACTGGTCTCGTGGCCTAATGGAACCAAAGATTGTGGGTTCGAGTCCCATCGAGATCGTCTCCACGCCGGAAAGGGCCCATATACGGATGCCACTGGCCTTACAGATGTCGATGTTGATTGTATACCCTTGTGACTCGTCGGGATACATGCTGAGGCTAAGGGTACAAGAAGATTGTTGGTCTGCCAACGAACGATCTCCAATGAATTGACCTCATTGAAAACACTATGTAATGGAGGCCCCTCTATGAGGAGCAAGAGTTTTGTGATCTATTCAGCGTCTCGGATGCGAAATCATGTGTGCCGTTAAGTCAGTGTTGCGCGTAGTGACGAGATAGTGGGGTAAACCTCAAATTCATTGGTCTCGTAACCTAATGGATAAGGCGTTGGTCTTCGGAACCAAAAACTGTTGGTTCGAGTCCCATCGAGATCGCCTCTACGCCGGGAAGCGCCCATATACGGATGCCACTGGCCGTACAGATGTCGATGTTGATTGTATACCCTTGTGACTCGTCGGGATACATGCTGAGGCTAAGGGTACAAGAAGATTGTTGGTCTGCCAACGAACGATCTCCAATGAATTGACCCCTTTAAGAATTGAGAGCGCAGTGAAACGTAGCGACAGTAAAAACAGGAAGGGAGGGAGTGCACGCGTGCACTGCATTGTGTTCCCGGTTAATCGATATCATATTGCGTGCGCTGTGGTGAATCGATCGCAACACCCTCATAGGCATCAACATTCATCGCGATTCTTCGCGCGAATGGGCGCACCGAGGTGCGGCCATGAATCATTTTTTGTTACAAGGGCCTCCGTTATGACTCACCCATTCATCGTTAGTCTTTTCGACTATGGCAAGGGCTATCCCAATTCATTTAAGTACTCGTCACGGTCAGTAGTGAGTTGTGACATGCGTTCCCCCCGATTATGGTAAGGACTACCCTGGCCGACTCACCCACTTGTTACGGCTCAGCAATGAGCGGCGACTTAAGGTCTTATAAAGACTGTGGCAAGGGCCACTCCTATGGATTAACCTACTTGTTACGGCTCAGCAATGAGCTGCGACATTAGGTCTTACAAACACTATGGCAAGGGCCACTCCTACGGATTAACCTACTTGTTACGGCTCAGCGATGAGCTGCGACATTAGGTCTTATAAAGACTATGGCAAGGGCCACTCCTACGGATTAACCTACTTGTTACGGCTCAGCAATGTGCTGCGACATTAGGTCTTATAAAGACTATGGCAAGGGCCATTCGTAGGGATTAACCTACTTCTACGGCTCAGCAGTGAGCTGTGACATTTGGTCTTAGAAAGACTATGGCAAGGGCCACTCCTACGGATAAACCTACTTGTTACGGCTCAGCAATGAGCTGCGACATTAGGTCTTATAAAGACTATGGCAAGGGCCACTCCTACGGATTAACCTACTTGTTACGGCTCAGCAATGTGCTGCGACATTAGGTCTTTTAAAGACTGTGGCGAGGGCCACTCCTACGGATTAACCTACTTGTTACGGCTCAGCAATGAGCTGCGACATTGGGTCTTATAAAGACTGTGGCAAGGGCCACTCCTACGGATTAGTCTACTTGTCACGGCCCAACAATGAGCTGCGACATTAGGTCTTATAAAGACTATGGCAAGGGCCATTCGTAGGGATTAACCTACTTCTACGGCTCAGCAGTGAGCTGTGACATTTGGTCTTAGAAAGACTATGGCAAGGGCCACTCCTACGGATAAACCTACTTGTTACGGCTCAGCAATGAGCTGCGACATTAGGTCTTATAAAGACTATGGCAAGGGCCACTCCTACGGATTAACCTACTTGTTACGGCTCAGCAATGTGCTGCGACATTAGGTCTTTTAAAGACTGTGGCGAGGGCCACTCCTACGGATTAACCTACTTGTTACGGCTCAGCAATGAGCTGCGACATTGGGTCTTATAAAGACTGTGGCAAGGGCCACTCCTACGGATTAGTCTACTTGTCACGGCCCAACAATGAGCTGCGACATTAGTCTGTGACAAAGGCCACTCCTACGGGTGAACCTACTCGTTACAGATCGATCCCTTTGCTTCGCTGTGTGCTAGTGTGGTTCAGTCGAGAGTTCGTTGTCAAAATATTTGGCCTTGCGTTGAGACTGAGTTCACTTTGATCGATCTAGTTCGCCGAATAAATCATCGAGTCGATAACGTTGGCATGGTTCTTCACCGAATCGTTTTTTTCGGAAATTCGGAGCCACGAATCGTGGCCTACGACTGATAGTTGTCATTGACAACTTGCCCATACCATGACGGTATTACCATCTCAGACTGCTCTCGGCCAACATACATCGGCCATGATACAATACTCATTTCATTCGTAAAAAAAAGCGTGTCGTAATCTCAGTCTTATAATGGACATCCTTTAGGAATACCCTTCGTTAAAAAAATGGAACCTGTCGAACTCCGTCAGGCTGCGCCCCCAGTCTCCCCGGCAGCGGAGATGCTGAATGTCTTGGGTGTTCCGGTTGATATCGGGCCTTGTCTCGTTGACTGGCTCACCAGAGATGACCTAGATCGACTCGAGTTGATTTCGAAGATAAGTGAGAGCGACTGGAAGTCTCTCATCGAAACTAACTTGGCGCTTCAAGAAGGCGACGTGGGCAGAGACTTCCCACGGCTCGATCCTGCTCGAGCACAAGCAGCCAAGTTGTTCGGGCTGGCTATGTCTGACGAGGCTCGTCGTGTGCTAGAACAAGGATACGCGCAGACGAAAGCTGCGACGGCCTCGCCGGATTATGGTGCATTGAATTTGGTCAGAACGGCCAATGCGAAACTCGGCTACATTAGTCCTGACCTCCTCCCCGATGTGAGAGTCCTGAACAATATGATTAAGTCGCCTGCAGCTTACGTTGAATTCAAGAACTTCGACGAGTCCCATGCAGGGACGGCAACGAAGCAACGCATCCGGCCCACGGTAACTGGGTCAGTAGTAGTGGTTTTAGAGGAGGTGAAAGAGGGCAAGGACAAAGAGAATCCTACCCCCAGGTTCAGCATGGGCAAGTGGATGATGCAGTTCGCCAGATATTCAACTGCACTTATGGTTGTAGATCCTGAGTGCGCTCAGAATAGCACCGTATTTTCGAGGTATCAACTAGAGATTGGCTATTTGGCTGATGAGTCCTCTTGTCGCGATGCTCTTGAGGCCGACGCTAAGCATCGAATGTCTATCTCGAAGCGAGTTATGTCGGGTATTCCTCTGTGGAGCTGCTTTACCGAGGGTCAGTTCAGAAGTTTCTTTGATAGATGCTTATCTG
>NW_003213646.1:0-987 GCF_000006405.1 Perkinsus marinus ATCC 50983
GCAGGAATCCAGCCGTTACCACAGCGTTTCTTGGGCGGGCGAGAGCAATGGTGTAACGGTGGTAGATGATAACTTGTCTTTACTCTTCTCCGAAGACCCATCCAAGCGAGCGATGGTGCGGCCGACATAAAGTTTGACCCAGTGCGCTGAATAAGGCAGGTCACGACGGTTTCTAGTTTGGCATGACTAGGTGTATCATGGTATGTCATGATGGCTCTTCCCGAAGATAACGCCCGAGTCTGTGTTTGAATTCTCTCCGCTACTTTTCGGAAGATTTCCTCCGAGCCCTGTGAAGAGCGTTACGAATGTGGTGATAGGTTGTAAGAAGATATTTTGCATCGAGAGGAAGAACTTCCTTGAGGGTCCTGCACCAACTCCTTAACTTTCCAATCCTCCTACCTGATCATCACTGATCATCATTTCTCCAATGGATCGAAGGGGGCCCACGTTGTATCGGGCGGAACCACCTCACTATGAAAGGGTCGAGCTCAGCCATCGATTTCTTTTCAGCGATTGCCATTGGTCTCACCTTCAATATCGACTATCACAGAAGAGTTCAGCGAGATCTGTAACGATCTAGTTCTGACAATCCGAGCGCGTTTGTATCTAACACCCACAGAAGATACCTACCTCAACGGTGGATAATACGAGGTCGGGAGTTGCGTCACTACAGAGTGTAGTGTAGTGTAGTCTACACTATGGTCCGTAGTCTATGGAAATTAGAAGTGCACAGAAGTTGCCTCACAATTTTCATATCATCAGCATCATCATCATCGTCAACACGCATAATTGACCATGTGCATATTCTCCCATACTTGGTTGTATAAGGAGAGGTTCTTATACCCCCAAATCATCAACCTTCGTGGTGTCGATCAATTATCGATAAAAACGGAGCACGCGAGATCGTCGAATTTGCGAGTATGAGACGGATCGTGGAGGCTCTACTTTTCATCACCACTGACTTCACTACGAAATCAACAAATAGTT
>NW_003216793.1:0-3946 GCF_000006405.1 Perkinsus marinus ATCC 50983
CTGTGGCTGCTGTTGATGAACAGCAGTCGAGTAAGTCATAGTCCCACCAGGTTGACCGTAAGCACTATAAGTGGTAGGAGCAACATAAGGCTGAGGAGCCGCAATAGTCTGAGCCACAGCAGGCTGACCGGTCCACTTCTTCTCGCGCTCCTGGTGCTCCATGATCATCTTCTGCTGATGAGCTTGGATGTCAAGTTGCATGGCAGTAGTCTCAATCTGCATCCGCTGCTGAATGGCCGATTGCTCGAGCCCTCGAGTGTTGGTCTGATACTGACCTTCCAAGTCGAACATAGCAGCTTGACGCTCCTTCTCAATGGTAGCCTTGGTGTACTCCATCTGCCTGTCATGATCAGCCATGATGTGAGACCTCTGTAGCTGATACATCTGCTCGTGCTGCTGCAAGGCCAGCTTCACTCGGGACTCCAACTCCCTCAAGGCCTTCTCCTTCTGCTTCTGGACAATCTTCTCGTCAATCATGGGACCTTGAGGCGCTTGGACTTGAGAGGTAGTACCAGGCTGAACATAGTAGGAAGTGGGAGGAACCTGACCCGTGGTGCCACCATGAATAGTAGTAGTGGGAGCAGGCTGAGTAGCAGTAGCCTCAGCACCAGCAGCAGCGGAAATGCTCATGATGATCAAATTAGAAGTGGTAGGTGATGGTCGAGGCCAACTCAACTCTGCAACGGCAAAAATGAAACGGTTGCATGAAGGCGAATCAAATCTTGCACTTTACCTGCAGTTTGCATGCACCTCGGATTTGTAAGTAGCGCGCGCCCATAAACTCACGGACCCGCAGGTCCCCCTCAGGTCCGTGGATGCAGCGGGATTTACAACGAGCCGGCTTCAAAATTTGAGATCAATCCTGTCGATTTTGAAGTTTATAATAGGATTTTCGAACAGCCAGAACTCATGAGTCAACGTTGAAGCGTCTTTCCCGACAGGACTACTCCTATGCGAAGCTCGACCCCAATCGAGACTTCTTTGCTGTTTTCTCATCGTTGTCGTAACCGAGCTCAAACTAAGGTGAAAACTTTGTCTCCAGGCTAGAGCCTCCGGTACTACCGAAACCTGTCAAGTCCCAATAGGATCACCGATGATATAACATTCGTGACAATGTCAAACTTGCTTTGAATAGTGTCAAACTTGAATGTCACTCTGGCAAACTCGGGTGGGGCCCTTGAGAAGGTGTCAAACGTGCGTAGCACGTTGATATCCATACGCGTAACGCTGTCGAACTTGTGCGTTTACTTATCGAACTCTCATAGGGAGAGGTGTAGTAATAGGTGAGCCTATTAACACCGTCAGCCCTCCATCTCAACACAGAAAGGTTATCAAGATATTCCCTCATACAAGACATATACCCAGTGGGTACTCTCTGCATGAAGCTTCGCCACAGTAGCGTATTACTAGACAACTCAACACAAGAATTCACTCCATGAAATGTTGCATGGTTCTCAATGTGCCCTCCATTGCTCCGACTGCTACTCCAACGGCTGCTGGTCACATTCAAGTCCCTTACGACCAGCTCGCTACACCGTTGGTGAAGTGTAAGTCGTAAGCAGTGATACCTGCAGCAGCTTCTATCCTCCCCCAAGGCAGCATACCACAAACCAATCCCATACACAGCAGTAACTAGAAGCCTCTCTAGCTTCCTTTGACTCTTCCATCCTTTTTCCCTCCCTTATGATCATCTCGTGCACGGCCCAGCACACAGCATCCGAATGAGCTGAACTACCCGTGATTGTGAACCTCTAAACGTCAAGCCCGTCCATCCGTAGTAGGATCAACTCCCTTCCCCCTTGCCCTAGTCAACTAGGATAACACCCAAACTCTACCATCCAAGCTGAGACCGTCTTCCCCTTCTCCCCAACCGCCAGTCCCGCCTTCCCTTCCAGTTGTGTACACCCTTTCCCCAGACAATCTCAACATTCCAATGCCGCCTTTTCCCCACCCACTTCGGCTACCACACACTCACGTCCCTCTTCCTTTCACTTTGAACACTACGAGCCTTTTCCACTCTAGCCCAAACATTAAAGTACCTACCATCTCGTTGTGCTGAATATTGCCCAGGAGCCCCTGGTACAGTTTTTGAAGACCCGATGAGAGCCTCCTACAAAGCCTTTTTTTCCTACTCCCCCCTCCAAGAAAGAGACAAAGTGCTGCGACAGAGAGACCGCATTGGCAGTCATGGTAACCTTCACCTCTCCTGATCGGGCCTGAGCTTATCAATATGCTCAACACCACATGGGACCACATCCCACCAAGACTTCACCCAAGTCAGAAGGAAATGACTTCGACCAAACTGCAATATATCCCGGGCCCAGTCGACGAGCGCTGCGCTCTCTTCGCATCACCGATCTTTCACGACATTGAGAAACAATAACTCGGTTAATCGTGTGCCTATCTACTACTACTACCACGAAACAAACAAATTCCAGCTAGAAGGCATACATTTCACGATGACATACTACACGCAATGTAACGCTATCTCCCATTGGGACACCCTCTGGTCAGCGGGCCGAGGCTTGAGGCTCTGAGCCCTAATGGTCTACTATAGAGAGTCGTCCGGTGGGAACTTCGTGCTGTCAACGGGACCGATCTATCCGAGAAAGTTGGTCGAGGACATTCACGATTGGACTGGGCTGCTGTCTGAGAGCAGTGGTCAAGTGAAGCGAGACAAGGATCCTCACCGTCCGAGCAGAAGCAACTGTGGAGCGCGCAGAGGGGGGTGGGAAGGAACACCCAGAGAAGGCCGACGAGGGTTTGATTGGAGTACTCCTGGGAGAAGGTAGCCTGAGAAAGAACCGTACTACTTGAGGTGACTGTCAGTCAGGGAGACAGTCGATAACCACATTCACGCTGTCCCAAGGCCATCACCACAGTCACTACGCTCGCCGTGTATTACGAAGAGCCAGAAAAACATATAGATATTTCCCGTATACTACTTTCCCTGTAAATGTGTATAAAGATTCCGCTGTGGTTGTTTTATTAACGTGAATTCTATAAGTTCCTCTAACAGGTCGATGAAACCTCCGCCAATTCCAGCCTGGTCTACAGCAGCGGCCGCTCTCACTGTCGAGAACGATTGATCCACCAAAGACGTTAGACCTTCACGAGGGGACTTAACCAGGACGAACGAGTCCTCCGCCTGTGAGAAATATGGAGGTACCACTCTAGTCAAGTGACCCTTTGGTACCCCTAGGGACGATAGTGATGAGTGGATCGACCCTCTCCTGCTCGGTGGGTCGAGCTTACGACTTGATGACTGTGGAGCTACGCCAGGCATAATGGACAGTGTGGTCCGTGAAGCAGCATTTATGATGCCAAACTCTGCCATGCGACTCGCATGATGCGAGCTCCTTCCGAGGCCATGTCGCGCGACCCGTAGTGAGCGACGAGCTCCTTCACAGAAACCGTACTCGGGTTGTGGATGAGGCAGCGTCTCTCCACATCAACACTATCCTAGACTCGGATGTGACAAGTATGGTGATTTATCAAATATAAGTACACTGATCCAGTGTGGTTCCTCCAGAGAGGCGAACTACAGCGAGAACGATCCAACTCCTGAAACTTGAAGCACGGAGACCGCAGCAGGGAAGAGTTAAGATCTTCTAGTCCCCTTGACAAGACGATATTCAGGCAGTATCTTTTTTTTGTGGAAACAGAATTATACACATTTGACATGGTAGATTATACGCGTCACAAGTGAAACGTTCATCAGGCAGCATCTTGAATTAGCGAATATATACGATAGATGAGCCCCAAGTTTAAGCCTCCAACGTTCGCCTAAATCCAAGTTCGACGGCATAGAAGTGAGAGTATTGTGCACACTATATCGATTCGCATCATTTGCTCGTAGAGCATCCTTGGATATGGTAAGGCTACCGCGAACGAGATGAACCTTATGACTTATGTAATGTTGTATGACACAAAACATGTATGATAC
>NW_003214871.1:0-1073 GCF_000006405.1 Perkinsus marinus ATCC 50983
TCGTCGTAGAGATGTGAGTACTTTGGCAGTGAGACACGAAATCACCAGCTCCGAGAAGATGCGTATGGTGTAATACTACGGTGGTGGCTCATAAAGTATATTCGTATATACGTTATGATGATATTCCACCATGCTTTAGAACTACACAGCTGTTCTACCGTGATATTCTACGTTTGCGGCCAATCGAGATGATCATGCCACGTATGAACCGTACGGCAGCAGCTGATATGGGTTATAGCATATTCACTGGGAGGTTGATTCTAAGACCTCATCGTCGTTCAGTACTTACACGAATTAATGAAGTACCAGATGATGATAAGCGTGACGCTCTACTGTGGTGCTATTTATGGTTACTTGCACATAATGAGTATTATCGGGAAGCCATTCAGCAATGGACACCTGATGGGTTCGAGACTGAAGTTTCGCTTTCTCGAAAAGGATTGGAGTGTGTTTTATTCCCTCACTTGTATTGTAGACCGAGGTATGCTGAATCTGTTCAACGGGATATGGCAGACGCTCCGGTACAATTTTCGATGAAGCGAAGTTTTATGTGTAAATGCCATAACAGTGAGATTATTGACTACCGTGTGAACAAGCAGTTGGTAGTTTTCCAGTATCAACGATACATATTTCGTACTGTTACTGGTGCAGTGGCAAGTGCTGGTCCTATGGCCCATGCAGGAAACGCAATCAATCAGAAGGCATTCAGTACGTTTTACTGGATTAAGCAGCTATATAAGTTGCAAGATGTGGTTAAGCAACGAGGTTTGCCGACTTTGTTTGTCACGTTCACAATTAATGAACGTTCTTTTCCTTGGTGCCAATGGTTATGGGACGACTTCAGTTTGCAGAATAATTTACCTGTTGATAATGCGGTTGGTGTGACTCTGCATGGACATCATATACTGGATCAAATCCTGAAAGGCCTGTTTGCTGGTAATGTACGTGAAGGTCGAGGATGTCCTACTGTTCTACGACATAACCGTAACGGACGTGAGTCTTTGGAATGTTTCTTTTATAAAATTGAATTTCAAATGCGTGGCACTCTACATGTCCATGCATTGTACTGGGTT
>NW_003210381.1:0-1167 GCF_000006405.1 Perkinsus marinus ATCC 50983
GTGTTTAGTAGACCAGAAAGTGTCGCGAGCAATGGATCGAAGATATGGGGAGGACCACAACAGAATCAGGTGAATATCTTTCTCCATCTACAAGGTCGAGCCATGAGAAGATCGATGAGCCTTTTCCCGATCTCTTATCGCCATTCGAGACAGTAACCGTTAGCCCCCGCTCTAGCGAAGATTCCATTCAGACGTCAGCAGTACGGTCACCAACCGGCAAGAAACCGAAAAGTCCATCTTCTCTATCGCTGCGGAAGCGGAGTACAAAGAAAAAAAGCTCGGATAAGCAGTGAGCGTCGAGGGAGCAGCAGCTATTCACGGCAAGGCATCCTTAATCGATGGTGAGAAATGCCTAAGTCCAGGACAAGACAATCTTCGGCATCTTACAAAAGTTGATATACACACTTCTGATTGTTTATCGATGTGTAACTCTCATTATCGTGAGCTGTTCGTGTTCACTATGACACTAGTCTAGTGTTTGAGTGGGGACGAATTGACTGAATGAGAGCCGATATTGCCAATGAGGCCACCAAGCGAGCAGTATTATGCTTTTACAGCGCTTAAACTACAGACCTTTGCCACAGTATCACCCAGTTTGGAGTGCTTCCATATTTGGATGAATGTTGGCACTTTAAAGTTCTTGAGTGTAGATCTTTGTCCTGCCTTCATCATTGTTGCGGTCGATTGCTGTTTCACTCGGCCGTGGCCAACTGATGGTATACTAAACTCTGAAAGAACCTAATATGGTTTGAGGTCACTCTTTAAAGGTGTTAGAGGTGTTTTTGTCATTGCTAAAAGTCTTGCCGGAGATTCCTACTCGGTTGCTCACCCCATCTGCAAGAGCCCTCGAGCAGCATGAATGGTATGATGCCAGATTAAACGCTTACAAAGAGCTAATTCGAATGGACGTTTTATCGTTAATACTGATCGACCGATAACCAATGAGCAGAATTTCCAGGCCGTACGCCGTTTGTTGGGGGTAGAGGGTAGAGCAGCATTCAGCCGTTTGTTTATCATCGATGTCTGTCAACTACTCGTCATCATCGCTATCAGGTAAGTCAACGCTCCCAGGTGATCGTAGCGGTGCTGGTTATGTTTTCTCGTTGAAGAGTGAGCTTTCCAGTCCTAGATCGGCTACGATCTACCTCGGGGCTACGAGCACCTCAT
>NW_003201886.1:0-1227 GCF_000006405.1 Perkinsus marinus ATCC 50983
GCCTGGACTTGGCCTTCACCACCTTCCCGATGGTGCGTAACACCCTGCATCTCGTACTTTTGCTATAATTCCCGATTCCGGCTGCCTCGAATAATTGCTTACTACTACTCAAAGGACTGCGACTGACTTCGTGTTTGACTCTCCGCCTCTCTCGGTCCGTTACCGACTTTTTATACTTCCCACCCTTCCTAGAGTATACCTTGGAGGGGTCCGCCAAGTACTTCTTGATCGTTCGATGATCTCTGGCGAGTTCCTTTGCAATATCGAGAGTTCTCTTGCCTTCAGCGAGCCTCTTGACAATGAGAGACTTCTCAGAGTCGCTTAAGTGAGCTTGTTTCGGCATACTACGGTGATTGTTGTAAGTTGCTTGAGTAACTGGCACGGTTGAGGGCGGTGAGAATCGCGCTTGTCTAAATATCTTTGAAACGGTTACGAGTATAACCTATTCCTCTTGATATAGTATCCGTTATATGATTGGGTATCGATTGCTCCAACTTCAGAGGGAAACTGCCTCTGTTGGGGAAGAAATAGACGATTTCATGATTTGCTTAAGAAAATGGCACGCTCCTTATAATGCGTGGGAGTTTTTTGTGCACTTTTCAACGTTCGCGTTTAATGAACAACTCGACTGGCTGGGCCTATCTAGTGGAAAATGAGTAGCCTTGATTAACTTCATCACGTCACCACGACATGTCAGGACACGTTCCAGTCTGTCATCGACTGATTGAGTCAACTCTCTGATCTCATCAGGCGTCACACTTGCCGACACCTGCCAGTACATACAAGACAATAAGACTACTGATCTGAGACTAGTGGCAACGCTGACGTAGACTGATTGGCAATCTCGCGCACACTTGGAAACCCAGCCTGTGCTGAATGACGGCTCGGGGTCCAATCCTACACTCTCGTCTTGAGAGTCTCGAGTCGTCGACGCTAAATTCTCACGCCCTACGATGCAGAGTTTTGGGCTCGCGGCTCCTCTCATGATTATTTGCCAAGATTCAACTTGTAATTGGTCTCTCTGATCAACAATCTCAGTGCAAGCTCGAGTGGGAAAGAGGTCCTGTTGATGGAACGAGCAGGAGCGGGCAAGACCAGCATGTGGTCCATCATCCTCGCAAATCACCTTAGTACTACGGAAAGCCCCTCCCAGGCCTCCAACTTTGTTGATTTTTCGCGATGTTCAGCGACGCTTTATCCTGTCTGTGATTTTCAGCTCGGGAGACC
>NW_003199844.1:0-6287 GCF_000006405.1 Perkinsus marinus ATCC 50983
GGTACTCGCTCCTTCCCGTGGCATGGCTTGTGTCCGCATCTGTACAATGTCATTATAACAATGATACGCGTATCCACTCGGATTCAAAACCCGCCGCATATCAGCTAGTATGCCATTGGTATGCGAGTCAGTGCAGATTTTCGCTCCGATCGGCTTGGGAATAAGTTATGTGACAAGTGTGACAAGTCATTCTACATAGAGTTGCACTTTTCTCAGTGGTCTTCCTTCCTCTGATTCATTTGCACACGCGGGTTTTGGATCAAGTCCGTCACCATTCACTCTATTCCTATCGACGACCTTGCGTTTACCAGTGACTCGGAGCACGAGAACTACCGTTCAGCCAAAAAGATGTCTACAAAATGAGGGGGTGACCACATTAGTGGTTCAACGTTCTCCGGTGTGACCATCCGCTCATATAAAGAGCTATGGTGTGGCAGTGCTCCCAAAATGTCGGACAAGACTGGGGCTTCTGATGTGCTGGGAGTTGCTCTACGCGACTCTGGTATCCCCAAGTACCCAAATGTCACGTTCATTGTTTATCGCCAGGTGGCCTTGGGTGATGATGTCACTTAAACGACGCGCTGTAAGTTACAGCCTGTAACAACAGACCACAACTTTATGAGCACTAATCGTCGTACAGTGACTTGAACTACTCCAAGGCGGTGAGGGATTCGATGTACACATCAAAGTGTGGTTCAAGAACTCCAAGGTAAGCGCGCCTTGCCTACCCCTGTCATTGCCTGTCTTCTTCTCCATGAAGCATGTTGATGGGGACGCGGCTCTTTGACAGCGAACTGTCAGTTCGGAACTGAGGCTATAACGGTGCGAATTCTCCTGTCCAAGACCCATACTGACTATCACACTGTTCTTGCTGAGATGAGCGGACACAATGGCCCCGACGAGGTCATTGTGGTCCATTGGAGGAGATGATACGTCGTATCCAATGGACCTACCGGTGGTCACCTGCAATGTCCTAAAGCGGCTATCAACATTATCTGGTGATCACGCATGGATCGCCTTCTTGTACATCCGGTCTAAATCATGGTTCTCGTTGTCGACGACTTCTATAAGCCCTACCTCCGTGAGGGGATCCTGGTCATCGATATATCACAGGGACCTAGAATGGGTTGAGACCTTCCTAGCAAGGGAGTCTGATGTGTAGAATGAGATGGTCTCATATCACGAGTACAAGCGTATTCAACCGCCCTGCGAGTGTGATCGAGTCATCCACACGATACGCACGATACGGACATCACTAATAGTGATTCACTATCCGACGACCTGAGGAGGGATAGAATCCTCGTCGAAGACGTATCCTATTACAGGATACGTCTAGGGTACGTTTATTATAGGATTCCTGTACCGACATTATTGGAAGACTTCTAGACATAGAGGCTAGGAGCTCGACCTACTACCCATGGGAGAGTGTCAAGAAATCCGAGTCCATAGGATCTCGCCATAACCAGTCGAGCGCGGCCAAGGACTGTACCATCTTCCCTCCTGCGACCGCAACAAAGCCCTCTGAGAAGTCGTCAAACAAAGAAGGGTCCAAGAATGACCGGTGGTGCGATATCTGCTTGAAGTATGGTAAGCAGTGCTTACTAAGCACACTACCGAGCGCTGTTGGGACAATCCTAATACTACTGCCACCATACCCGATTGGTTTAAGAACAAGTCCTCCAACTTGGAGGTACAGCGTTCCACTCTTAGGAAGGTCTCTGTGCTGAGGCTGCTCTCGCGTGCGTGCGACTACTTAGGTCGTCGTCGCCCGAACACAATCGATCAGGCTACGTGTGTGCGTGCCCCATTGCTCATTGCTTGTGCTTTGGAAGCCTCACGGATTGCCAATTATTCTTTTCGGTCAAACTTATTGATTCATGTGACATCGGTATCAGATATTATCACCCTCATTTCCTAATGAATGACTCCGAACCCTCAAATGATCCTGAGTTGTCACTGGGAAGAACCATACTTGAGCCCCAAGACGCTACAGAGGCTCCAAGGCCTCTACCAAGGAGAAGTCCGAGAAGCGGCTACTCAGAAGCCTATTAAACCTGCAGCAGGTTACCTGCTGAAGGTAAAGGAAGAGGGGGGTAAGCCCAGCTCTGATGGTCCTGAAGAGTCGCAATCGCGATTCAACCTCAGAAAGACCGAGGGCCTCGGTCCGAGGCCAAAGACTATAAGCCGGTTTTTTGCACCAGCCGTTCATGTTTTTCCTCATCAGATGAGGCGTCTCGGATGAGGCTTTCCTGAGACGCGATTCAGAGCGCATCTGATTGACGAGAACTGCGGCTATAACGGCCACCTTTCTACTGTTGCAGCGACGGATTCTCTCTGCATATCCAAGCGTGTTGATAGCTCCCGGGTCGACAAGGTTGGAGAACAGTCCGCTACGAATGAGTTAACCAAATATTCTCCTCTGGCCACTCTCTCGACATCAACGGGGGGGCGTTGTGGTACCGGTTACTGTCCGTCCGATCGATAATGAATCTGGATGTTAGATTGGTCCAAGAACCTTCACCGTACAGGCTATAGATGCTCGACCAGTCTGTGCGTCAGAGAGCGTCACCTTTTTGTACATGCGTACAGACTTTCTCCTTGTGCTTGCGTACAAGTGTGAGCATAGGATACATTCCGTACTATTGATCTTGAGCATTGAGCGTTACTAGCTCCTAAGTCCGTAGCCATCTTGGCTCAAGTCTCAGTGTACGCTTGGGTCGCATCTCTCCAGCTAATGTCGGGTCGTGTTGACACAAGGAAACGACAGGAGGCGCCGGACAATGTCCTCAAGATGAATGTCCTCGGATGATGTTGATGTCATCAACAAGGCCCTGGTCGTGGAAATAAGGTCTATGTTGCTCGACTGCGGTCTCATACTCGGCGCTTACTCCCTGGAGAAAATGGAGCCGATCTACGCTTCTCGAGTAAGACCCTTAGTACAGGATATTGGTATAATCAGGATAGCAGCTATCCGATAGCTCCCTTGTCCGCTGTTCCCCATCGGATGGGGAACAGCGCTATATTATGTCCGCTAAATTATGCTGACATGGGTTCTGTCGAGGAGAGATTCGAAAACTCTTCCCTGGATGAAGTCATCCAGTTTTGCAGGGACAAGCTAGGGGAGGCATCGCCTATGCGGCATAGGCTATGCCTGCTCTCGAGTTCGGGCTATGACACGGCACTACCCCTTGCCATTCCCCATCGAGTTGAAATGTACCGGCGCCGCCGGCCCGGTGCATCTCGTCGATGCCACACGTTGTACGATCAACCGGGGGATAGAGACTGGTAACTAGGTGGAGCTGGAGCCGACAAGTGACTTGTCGGGATAAGACCTAGTGACCAGTCAGACTGGTCCAGTCTTGTCACAAGTCTGGACTCCAGGCTCTGGAGACGGATGCTCGAGTCCCCAACGCTTTCGTGAAGCCTAAGGGTAGACTCGACAGTGACGGCTTCCAAGAGATCCGAGTTGCAACTTTGCTTCTGCAGATGAGGCACATACATAAATATATATCCCACCCAGCTGTCGAACACGACAGCACCCTCCCTTGGGCTATGAAACAGACCGTGATCTGCGAGAACGCATCAAACTGTGGGCAAAGCATGCCGCCTACACCGTCATGGCAGGTTTTCCACAGTTGAGCAGATCCGCAATTCTCCCAAACCAGATCACGGATAGAGAATAGCCCAGTGAGAGGATAGAGGATAGCCCAGTGAGAGGATAGAGGATAGCCCAGTGAGAGGAAAGGGAAAGTCCTATACTACGTCACCTCTCTGCTATATATCCACGTATATATATAGGCACCAACCCGAACCACCATGTATGAAAGCCCCCCAACTCAATTAGCAACCTCGTCTGATGTTGCTAATATGAGACTCTCTGATGCAAGTCGCATACTGGGGGTTCACAGGAGTTGACCATTGGTGCACACGCAAGTAGTTCTGCCGCTCGGTATGCCACGCCGGCAGATCCAAGATTATCATCGGCTCCACAGGAAGGCGCCTTTGATCTTGTAAAGGGCGTACAGAACCTGGCTCATCCCCCTGTGAATGGCGCTGTATTGTGGGAGCCGTGTTGTCACCCCGATGCCTAAGCTGAGCTTTTGCTCTCATCACCACTGCAGCGAATAGTTGGCTACTCGTCAAGAGAGCGTCTTCTATGTAGATGTCGACGCACTTGAAATCCTTGGACCATCTACCAAAGGCACGTATCTGGTTCCGTTCCAAGCCTGGCTGGTGTCAGTCTGACACTGTCAGATGTTAGCGCAGCCTGGCCCAGCCCGCGCTAACATCTGACACCCTCCTCGAAGCCAGCTATGGAGTGTATGTACATCTTTAGAGCCAGTACCCGACCTTATCGCATCGCGCTTGAGCCATGACCTCAGTGCCTCCTTTGACATACACTTCCCATCAGTATCGACTAGAAGTACATCGCCAGGGCCAGTCTCTTCCATTCTTCGCATATTCAGCAGACACTCGGCAGCGCGGACAGGGCACAGGTCTTTATCCAAGCCGTTACTGAAGGCCTCACACGAGCATCCGTGATCCCTCATAACGCCAATAGCCTGAGTGTCGGTTTTGCTGGCCGTCACCGTCAGCTCCACTTTACCAATTATAGGGTGGAGACGCACATCATCGACCTTCAGCTTGCATAACTCGTCGCCTCTCAGCAAGAACCAGGAGCCCAAGACATAGGCATTCGCTCGGCGAATTTCTTGAGGACCCCGCGCATTGCGGATCATCGCCTGCAGCTCGCATGGTGGATTGGTCTCGCATGCTTAGGGGGGCCGATACCTCGGGTCAGGGAACGCTTGACTCTCGATAGACATGCCTTCTCCACTGGTCCCAAGGAGTGCCCCAACACAGAATTGTGGGCACAAGCGGCTGCCAAGTAGTCGCCGCCGCTACGGTAATTGGCCGCTTTCAAGATGGACCCTACCAGCTCGATGTTGACACAGCACACCGAGAATGCAGCTACTCCTTGGGACTGACAGGTCTCCATCCACAGTTTTACACGAGAGCAGTTAGACCGTCGAGTGGAATCCGCGTACATACCACGTTCCAGCTCCTTCATAGCCTGATGTCTACCTTTTACATTATCTGGTTGAAGAAGCTTCCTAACCTCCTAGATACTCCCTCGATTAGGAGGTAGCCGACGGCGACACCCGGAAGATGAAGGTGAACTCATGGAGAGAACCAAAAGGACGATGAACCTACCTGACATTCTGAGAGAGGCATACATTATGAAAGTCAAACTCTCAGGGATAGCCAATGGAGCCAAAGTGAATCCAAAATCCCCCCAAACCCCGCAACTGTAACCACGAGGCGAGTAGCACGCGTGATATAGACGCAATCATGCAAACCCGAATCGAGGGTAAGGGTGTGAACCCGAGTGTTGTGATTTCTCTCTTGACTTAACAAAACCATACTTCAGCCAGTAACAGGGATATAGGAAGAGATACTGATCTGATGCTCAAATATGCACCACAATATCGTAATACGTTCAAAACATCATCTAGCGAGGAGAGACAAATGCACAGCTTAGCTCAGATAATTACACAATAATATCACAAATTACATACGGTATCCTTGTCGGAGTTCACTACATAACAGCCCCCTAAAATGAGATAGCAAGCATTTACATCCTCGCTGACTTCTTAGCTCGGTCAGCAGCCTCTGCAGTCCAACTCTCAGCTCGAGCACGCTTTGGAGCACGTATCTGGAGTTGCTGGTTGGTTGAGTCACTCGCACCCGATGACTGCGATTGTGCAAGATCAGCTGCTACATCTTCATCTGAACAATGACGCTTACAGTTACCAAGCCAATGAGTCTCGACACCATTTGAAGTAGTTATCATCACATGACGTCCTCTCGTAGCCAGCACTGGAAAAGGGCCTCGAAAGGTAGGAGATAATTTATGAGCTCTCTCTGTGAAAACATAAACCATTTCACCGGGCTTGAGGTTGCTCTCATACTTGATCACTGGCAAAGACCGTTCTCGCTGGAGAAGCCACTCCTTGACGAATACACCGAGGAGTTTTCGCCGATTCCCACCAACTGCATCAGCAACCTTCATTAAGTCAAATACGGAGTTCGGTCTTGATAATACCAATGAATCATCAGCACCCTTCATACAAGGAACTGGCAAGGTGCGACCATAAAATAGTAAGGCAGGACAAATGCGACTCTGACCGATTTCACCATGATTCACCAGCCACTTAACTTGCTCCAAAACCAACTCGTCATGCCAGTCTGAGCCACCATCACTAAGGACGAACTTCCTCAAAGCT
>NW_003200522.1:0-1252 GCF_000006405.1 Perkinsus marinus ATCC 50983
CAAGGAGCTGCTACCATTTGTTGGGAGCCGTTCTGGGCCTCCATGTCAATGTTCTCAATGTCACGAGAAGATACACTCATCCCACTCGATTAACACAACCAGTCGATAATACCAATTAATACTAATGGATAGATAATAATCAACCCACCAAGCCTTGGGTTGCAACGATAGTACTTCACGTAAGGATGGTCCAACCAGTAAGGACCACAAACCAATAAAAGAACTCTTAACTTAACTACACTTCACATACAAGCTCTAGCTTACTTAGCTTGAATGTCTACGATCACACAGAGCAAACACTACCGCGCACGCCCTAAAATCAAGTGCTCAGTTTGCTCACAACAACTGAACGCCGTTCAGTTTTCGGAACATCGTACATCTTGCTTCTGTCATCGTTCAAAATCTGCGCTTCATATATATTATTACCAAGTGTATTATTACTTTATCCAATCTCGTACATTCCTATCTGTCTTTGGAGCGTAGCGGCTCCCGGAGCGTAGCGACGGGGTTCAACTAGTAAAGTGTAAGACAAGGACTAAAACATCGTCATGACTGAATCATCAACAAAAGAGGTACAGGACGGCTAGTACGTATGTTCATCCGTCTCGTTCTGAAATCATCGAGGGCGGGCGAAATTACTGATACGTGTCACATGTCACGTACGTCGCACGATATAGCGCAAGATAGCTATATGGAAAAATGGAGAGTGAGTGGTCGTCTGCCATGAGAAGTGGGGAAATTACAGAGTGACTATAGGCTGATAGGTGCTATAGGATGACAGACTCCCTCCCCCTTTCTCCAGTTCTCAAGCCTCCAGATAGCCGGCCTCGATCAATTCTCGACGACTTTTGTCTTGCAGGGGACCTTTTCCTGTCCGGTACAAGCGCAAAAGAACTTTGTCCATCTCGCGCAGGACAACGGAACTATTCCAAGTGCATTCTGCAGCAAATGTGAAGTTCCCAGTGATAGGATCAATCCATACCAGCCTAGACATGCCAACCGGAGATTCCATCAACTCCACGACGTGAATCATATTGTTAGCAAGACCATCTGAGGTTGCCACACCCATAGCGTCTTGTCCGTCCTTCAAACGAAATAAAACAAGATCGTTCTCCCTCAGTGAGGGACCCTCACAGACGCCTTGCGGACCGTTGCTTTGAAAGCAACTGCTGCCCTAGTACGATCAACAGCCGCCTTTCGGGGCTCTAGATGTACGGCTGATACCGGGGCCAGCCTATCTGTGCCCAAGGAC
>NW_003203980.1:0-1199 GCF_000006405.1 Perkinsus marinus ATCC 50983
TTAGCCGACAAGGCCGACTTTGATGATATTAACTCGAGTATAACGGAGAAAGTAGTGAATTGCTGATGTATGTGTATGCTTTATATTCATACAACAGTGGTGGAAAGGAGCGCCATGACAGCGACGGCGATCACAGCACCTGCAGATAATAGCACTCATAGTAATCTATTTGCCACGCTTTAAAATAAGGGGCTCAATCCTCAGCGATTAACCTGACAAATTCGGTCGATGGTCCTACCTAGAGGATGCCCTCTCGACTTAAGTGAGCTGCAGTTGGTCGCATGTACGCATATTGATGGTGTTAGTCTTAGGCAAAGGTGATAGTAGCCGATAACATGCCTAGTATTCGATACCATTGCTTCTCATCCTGGCGTTTCCAAGGTATAATCTCCTTCATCGTGTTGGGGATCATCATTCACTTGGGTGATAGAAGTATACAGGCTTGGTCACCACCCCTCGAGTTCTGCTCCTGCAGTGCTTTATACGTATTACACCGTTGAGGCCGTGGTTATGGGGCCTTCATTTTCCTCATAGTTTCCTAACGATGTCTCAGTTCCCATGATTGGTCTAGAACCAGTTGAGACCAGCATCATCAGACGTCGAGCTCAGGAATATGTTAGAGCTCAAGGGCGGCCTCCTATTGTAGCGAAACCACTTGGTGAAAACGAAATACAGTTGCACGCAGATACGTTCACAAACGTTCCAAATCCCCTCTCTCGGGGCGATCGGGAGAAATCCACTGTGGAGGGCGGCAGTAGAGGACGATTCTGAGGCTCTACAGTCCTTGTTGGTCGGGGACCTACCTGATGCTTCTGTAGAGCCGCCTGTCAGTGCTGCCCAATCCAAGATCTATCATCCTGTTGTCAGTCGCGTAGTGGAGCGATCACGGCCCTGGTGAACGCGAAGAGCCGCACAGGAGATACTCTGCTTACCTTAGCCGCAAAGCACAACAGTAGGGGAGTGTTGAACATCTGAGATCGATTGTGACGATCAGGTCGGAAGTGCATGGAAGTCCTTACTAGACTTGGATGTGATGTGAATGCTCAAGACGCCAGCGGTCGGACAGCTTTCTTCATTGCATGTGCTAGGAACAATGTCGCAATTGCCAAGCATCTGTAAAGAAGCAGCTCCGTGAGTTGATGCATTCCCATTGTTGCTAGCTACCACCGTGCGGCCTGCGACCCGGACATCGTCGATGA
>NW_003208276.1:0-1307 GCF_000006405.1 Perkinsus marinus ATCC 50983
CGACATGCGAATCCAACTAGACTCTGTACCGCTCTGTGCTCACGTGTCACAGAAGGTTGTTGCATATTCCACTCATATACGGGGATGTCGAAAGTATGGTGTCCCGATTCCCCGTATCGCCCTAAGAAAAACACGTTGATCGTGGAACTCCCGAATTGTGATGATCAGCTTGTGTTTCATCTCCTTCTGTGGTGTCGCTTGAGACATTGACGTGACATCATTCATGCCCCTATAGGACGGGGACATCTCACGAGGCTCTCGTGACGAGAGTACCTTATCCTCGCTATTCAGGAGTTGTGGACTTCTCACATTGTAACCGAGCGAGCGGAATGTTATTGTCGTCTTCATCCCATCAGCATCAGAATCATTTATCCCTCGTTGGCCTAGTGTCGTACTTATCTAAATAGGCGTATCTGGAACACGGTGTCCCTAGCTCTCAGTCTGAGAGTCTCCGAGAGACAACTTGTACCAACTCGCCACAGAAGGAGGATCGAACGACCGATGAAACAGAGGTGGGAGCGATGAAATAGAGGTGGGAGTGTTGCTGTCGTTTATAAAACATGGATCAATATCACTTATTCGCTTATTCTACACCTTTCCACATACTCTTTAGCATATCCGGTTTTTCGACTCGTATATTCCAAGTACACGCCTCCACATATCCTTAGCATATCTGGTTTTTCGATTATTTTTTCGACTGCACAGTTACAGAATGCACAGTCAATGTATAGCACTAGACCGGGCGCGAAGTTATAGATGTATTTCCGCAATAAAAGTTAGTATTTTAAGATGCGATTTTAATACGTGTATGCTAAGAACACGTAGAGAAAATGACATTTTCTGAGGAGTCGAATAGCAGTAAACACTCAGTCAAACGCAAAAGTAGTGTGGTTGGGGAACTCGGCTGGTAGACTACTGTTGATAGCTGCCCCCCTTCCCCCCCTTCCCAATGTTGGGCGGACATTAGGATATTGCGAGACTTAATGCTTTGATCCAACATTGGAAGGGGGGTAGGGGGGCCGACTCGGTGAGTCAAGAGTTTTGATTTTGCCTGCAGTCGGGCTTTCGAGCGTGTTCCAGCGCGCAATGAAAATTGTCTGCCTCAGGTCGGGGCGAACTCCAACTCCCAGATAGCTACTTCCTCAAGGCCTCAGAAGTCCAGACCATCACCAAACTACGACATCTCGGCCACTCTACTCGGGGCATCGCTCGACAAACTGGGCGCAGCCAGAGCACCGTCAGCAGACTCTGTCGTTTTGGTACCAGCCAAAAAGTCAGGAGAAAATCATCTACAGAAGCTCGCTGTG
>NW_003205460.1:0-1317 GCF_000006405.1 Perkinsus marinus ATCC 50983
CATTGAGAACGTCCGTGTTGGTGAATATGGCCGGGTTTGAGTTGAACTCCAACAGATAGGGCTTGAGGTCAGCACCAGGGAGGACGTCATAACCGAAGAACTCACCGCCGATTATGGTACCGTTTTTCCCCTGTCTAGTAGACCTACCACTATTGTGTGGAAAATACGCACATGCTCGACTACGTATATATGGAAATTCCGAAGGACTTTCGACAAGTTTTGGGACATATCTGTATACTTATACCGTAAATCCTATGGAAACCTCTTTAATAAGTGGGGAAACTCTCAAGCTCAACCGAGGAAAGCGAACATATATTTCTCAACACTGATCGGCTCTCATCTAAAGAGGAGACCATCGAGAATGTCCTTGCCTGCTCAGAGAGTCACGAGCCCCCTCTAAGGTCACTGTTGCCATTTCCATAATGATGGGCTCGAGCACACGACAGTACCATGTGTTAAGCCACCACGAGGCGTCTCCCTCAGATGACGAAGTTGATGCTAAGTATTCACACAAGCGTTGGATACTCCTGAAGGATACCATTTTCTGGCTAGTGATTTCAGCATAGTCCGCACCAGGTCGATTCCTGCTTCCTAGTTTTATAGTCATCTCCAAGTTTTTTCTGAACTGCCTGGTTCGTTAGATGTGCACAGCGATTAGTGATATCGGAACAATATTCACTCAGAGTGCGCCGTACATATCCACGAGCAAAATAGGCCTATCATGATTAGTAGGACAGTAAGCGGATACCATGAGTACCTTCAACGGTTGCGTTCGCGTTATCAAGAGGAACATTCTGAGGTCGCATTTACACCCGTCCAAAAGAAGAGGATCACTGATGTATCGTTGAATGACAGCTTTGGATGGCCTTCCCTTTTCGAGGCCCTTTAAGTACTCTAAGGCGGTTTTCCGGTCGAGAATCTGAAGTGTCGAGTATTTGCACAGGCAAGGACGTTGGGCATCATATTATATAGCCACTATATCGAGTAGCAGAGCAACTATAGAATTTCTTATTCCACATAGTGAGTCTAACGTGAATCAATTGTATCGTGTTTCACACCAGTGGTAATTGTCGAGGTAGTATGATGATGATGATCATACTTTTATTCCCATGCCCCTATTCAACGACGCCGGCTTCACGATCCAGCAAGATTCTTCTCCTGATTCCTTCACGGCTGCAATAGCCCTTCTAGTTTCCTGAACTCTCATTCTCTCGGAGAGAATCTCTCCACTAATGCTTGGCGACCGTCACCTTCAACAGAATGTAAGTCTCGGGTAACCACTTGCATTGCTTCTCCATAGATTGTAATTCAAGGCCC
>NW_003207706.1:0-1588 GCF_000006405.1 Perkinsus marinus ATCC 50983
CCATTCATTACAGTAGATATGGTCTTATATTAGACGTTCTCGGTTCCAGTACCAGGATGTTGTAACCACTAAGGCTAACACTACCACTGTATATGTGGTGGGGAAAGAGTCATAGTATTAGTATATAGCTAATGCAAAGACGTACTGCGCGCGCCACAATAATCTATGCACCGCAATACACGACATATCATTGACTCTATAACAAGACATCACAGCTGTCCGGAATTGGGACAGACCAGTCGATTGGGAGGTGAGCTCGGAGGAGTCTGGGAGTGATCACAGACTAGTGATCGCGAGGATGAGACTACAGATCACTACTGCACAGCGTCTAGCTCACAGGCTCACTGATATAGGCCAAGTCAGAAACTCCATGAGCTCGTTCACGGCTAGAAATCCAACGGCAACGGTAGTTGAGGTGGCAGCGGAGTTATCCAGGGCCGTTAGGGAGAGTACCCCGAAACTCCCATGTAGACTCAAGCCTGGATGGTGGTCATCGAAGCTTGAAGGAATGAAGCCGCAGTTGAAGCGATTGCAAAGGCGAGTTCACCGCTGCTTCCTACGCGGAGGGCTCCGAGAGGAGCTGGAGCAGGAGTTAAAAGTGCAACGCGCAGCTTATAGAACAGAGATCAGCAATGCGAAGAGTCGAGCTCGCCAGAGGTTTTTCGCCGGGCAAGCGGACTACTGCAAGTTAGTCCGTCCAGCGCGACTTTCCACCGTACCATCGCAATTAGAAGGCTGTCCTGCCGGCGATAATACAGCGGCTTTTATTCTCGAGAAGCTGTTCCCGAGATTTGAAGGTGGCCACCGATTGTTATCGCGTATTAAAAAAGTTGGTCCACTAAGAGATGTACCCCAAGTAACTACGTACGAACTTGACCAGGTAGCCCGCCGTCTCCGTAACGGGGCACCGGGATATGACGACATAACGAACGAGACCCTTCGGCAAACACTCCCAACCTTGAAGGAGACCTGGGCGCGCACATTTACAGAACTCTTGAACGAGCGCCGGCATCCCAAGGAATTCAAACGAGGCAGATGCTTGCTTCTTCCGAAACCCCGTCGAGACCCCAGAAAAGCCAATTCGTGGAGGCCCGTAGTCCTACAGTCTTGCGTCAGCAAGCTGCTGGAGGGGGTGATAGCAGACCGAATATACCACGAAATTGCCTCAGCACTGCACTGTCCCGAGATCTTCGGGTTTGTTCGGTCTAAATCCAGCGATCAGGCCGTGCATCGCATCTGTAAAAACTACCGATCAGCAATGCATCGAGGACACGTCGTGGCTACTTGTCTAGACATACAGAATGCGTTTAATTGCCTTCGACACGACTATATAATTAAGACCCTCGTATCGCTGGGAACTTCGGAATATTTGGTCAGCTTCATACGAAGCTATCTGGAGAACCAGAGCGTCACTACTGAATTCGGAGTCCACGGTGCGTCAATAGCCCTTCAGGTGGGAGTCCCTCAAGGGAGTCGGTTAGGGCCCTTGATTTTCACGGCTTGTATCACCCGCCTAATAGAGAGCCTGAGAACAATTGAAGGAGTCGACTGTGTCGTGACAGCATATGCCGACGATCTGACGATCATT
>NW_003212794.1:0-898 GCF_000006405.1 Perkinsus marinus ATCC 50983
TTTGCGAGCATCCTTGCTCTGGAGAATAGTCGGATTCTTCTGAAAGCGTTTCATCGGCCCTTCGATTCGCCGGAGCAAATGACGACTCCATGTAATGTTACCCGCGACCGGAGGCAAGTTTCTCACTAACGGCGGTGACGCTTTCAGTTTCTCATAAGAATCTTGAATCTGTGTCAGTTCAACACCGTAATTGTGGAAGATGACAGTGTACTTGCTCTCGAGATCGGCCTTGAGGCTCTCACGCTGCAAAATCGATTGATAGCTCTTCAGCAGGTTCAGGCTGGACTCGATAGAAGTGATGCTCTCGAAGCTCTGATTGATGAACTGCTGTAGTGCGCTCTCTAGGTCGGCAATCCGGACGTTGAATTCGACATAATCGCGATCGAACCGGTTATTGTGGAAATCTAGAAGGTCATGTCGTTTGTTCCGGAACTCCTCCATAATGGTGCGGGAGCTGACCACTAGTTGTTCCATACCGTCAAACCGACACGCGGCCAGTGACTCGAATTGATGGACGGTCGAGAACATATCCACTAGCTTGAGCACGCGGCGGCAGAACAGGTCAAACCTTCCGAAAATCTGAGTCTCCGAGAAGTCAAACTGCTTTCCCTTCGGTAGCGCTAGGAGCTTCTTCCTATTGAAATGATACTGTTCTTGGTATACCTCGTTGAGATTAAGACAAGCCCGCAGCTTCTTTACCAATACTACAGGCTTCGTCTCCCACAGCTTGTCCGGATGCTCATCGCCCAATAAATAGGCCTTGCAGTTGATGATCATCTGGTTGGTCATCTTGGTGAACAAATTAGTCAATCTTTCAGTCGTGTTGTAGTATCGGGCAATGGTATATACCATCTTGATAGCGTTAAGCATGCTGGTAGAGAGTCCGAGATCATGTCAG
>NW_003211591.1:0-2817 GCF_000006405.1 Perkinsus marinus ATCC 50983
AGGAGCATCGATCGTAGTCGTGACAGTCGCAGCCTCCGTAGCGACCTGGGTGGTAGCATCAGAATCATCCTTGTCTCTACCGGGAGCTTCCCAAGCTGCCGTGCTGATGGTTACCTCGCCAGTCACAGAAGCTGCAGTAGTGACAGCAACCTCATCGGTCACAGCGGATGTACTGACCGGTAGAGGGGACGTGATAGTAGTAGGCTCAACAGGAGCATCGATCGTAGTCGTGACAGTCCCAGCCTCCGTAGCGACCTGGGTGGTAGCATCAGAATCCTCCTTGTCTCTACCGGGAGCTTCCCCAGCTGCCGTGCTGATGGCCACCTCGCCAGTCACAGGAGCTGCAGTAGTGACAGCAACCACATCGGTCACAGCAGCTGTGCTGACCGATAGAGGGGACGTGATAGTAGTAGGCTCAACAGGAGCATCGATCGTAGTCGAGGCGATGACAGTTGCCGTTTCAGTAGCGACCTGGGTGGTAGCATCAGAATCATCTTTGTCTCTGCTGGGAGCTTCCCCAGCTGCCGTGGTAATGGCCACCTCGCCAGTCACAGGAGCTGCAGTGGTAGCACCAACCTCATCGGTCACAGCAGCTGTGCTGACCGGCAGAGGGGACGTTATAGTAGTAGGCTCAACAGGAGCACCGATCGTAGTCGTGACAGTCGCAGCCTCCGTAGCGACCTGGGTGGTAGCATCAGAATCATCCTTGTCTCTACCGGGAGCTTCCCCAGCTGCCGTGCTGATGATCACTTCGCCAGTCACAGGAGGTGCAGAAGTGACAGCCACCTCATCGGTCATAGCAGCTGTACTGGCCGCCACTGTGGCATCGACAGTAGCTTCAGAACCGGTCGTACTCGTTGCTTCGGGAGCAGCTGTCGTACCTTCTTCGCTTGTAGCGGCCTCAGTAACCTCATCCGTCACTGCAGCAGAGGATGTGGAACCTCGGAGAGCTTCAGTCGGCTCACTCGTGCCGCAGAAGCACGGGGCATCCGAGCCGAAGCAAGTTCTTGGCGTCTTCCAATACTTACAATATGACCCAGGGTAAGTTGTCGCGCACTCAGTGTCGCAGTCAGTGGCGTTGCCCGTCACGAACTTGATGTCCTGGAAGGCACAGAGGGCGACGAGTACAGCGGAGAAAGACCGTGAAGCCATCATAGACAAATGCAAATGAGCGACGGGAAGCTGAGATTAACTTGATGATTGAGAAGACACACTACGAGTGTGATGTGCACAATTACCAACCTTACGAACTGTCATAGCATCCAGGGTCGTTTACCTCACTGACTGTTTCTTGTTTGTTGTGGCGAGCATACGTATCGCCCATTCGTTTCACAAGATACTTTGCTCAGTGCGGTATACACTCATTCTCCACGAAGCTCACAGGCTTTTAACGAAAGCCTCGTCGTGGAGAGGATAACGCAATTACAGAGCAAATCTTGTCCCGTGGACGTGGATTGTTTTTGAAGTTGGGGAGGTTGACGGTGGGTTTGCATTGAGAGACTGGCCCGGTAGATGATACTAAACAGTCATAGCTCCGCAGTGGGTATAGTCCATACCTAGTGGCAAGCAAATATAGGGATGGATTTCCCTTTGGATAGTATGACTCGTCCCATTAAAGTTGATGTTAGACACTTTGGCCGAGTGGTTGTGGCAGGAACATGGTTAACCGTTGAGGTTTGCATGCGTAGTTCAAATCGCCGAGATGTCGACGTCTGCGAACATCAACACGTTATTGCTGAGGTGATAAGACCAACTGCATTCTCATCGCCCATCTTCGTGAATGACACTAAGCCATTGAAATCAAAGGTTGCGATAAGGGGTGCTTGCACGGTACATTCACAAGGAAACTACAGTCGGTAGGTCCATATGAGTTCGGTGTTGGAATTGGTCGATCGAAGCTACGCTACACTCCTTCCCTGCCAAATCGAGGACTATCCTACCATGCTTGCGAGTCGCCTTTCTACTTACTCGAAACCTAAAGTGAAAGCGTTTACGAAGGACTGCTGCTTGTCGACCAGCATCATCCGTCATCGTGATGTTTCACTATATACTTGAAATGCATCATAACGACGCCGCCCATGAGCTGCATGAAAGAAGCTTATGCGATGTGAAAGCCGAACGACTCTATCGACGCAACTCTTTCGATCAATACTCATTCACTCGTTATCAAAATAGCATGCGATACCGCGGGTTAGTCAAAATGCGGTTCATTAAACACTTCTAAGCTTCATTCCAAAATGTCTTCACACACTCGGACTGGGGGTAGCCTGAGTATCGGTCACCTCTGTCGTTGTTGCTGGAGCTTCGGTGGTGATATCAACGGTGGTGGCGGCACTGATAGTCGTGACTGGGAAGTCAGCTGTAGTCGCGGCATTGGTGGCGACATCGTCTGTTGTAGTAGCAGCAAATGTGGTGGATGAGGCCTCTCCAGTAACATCTGGAGATGTGGTTACTTCCGAGGGAGCTGCTGCGCTGGTCGTTTGTGCAACAGTGGTAGGCTCGACAGGAGCGTCGGTAGTAACATCAGCCGCATCGGTTGTAGTTACAGTTCCGGTAGTGTCGACAGCAACAGAAGTGGCCGTATTGGTTTCTTCGGGGGCGGCAGTTGTGCCGTCCTGAATTGTGGTAGTCTCAGTGACTTCATCGGTGGCTTCACTTGGAGTAGTGGTAACTGGAGCAACCTCGCAAGTGCATGGCGCATTGGATGAATGACAGGTGCTTGGTGTAGCCCAGTACTTGCAGTAGGAGCCAGGAGTATCCGAGGCACAACCAGCATCACAATTACGGGGGGCTTCAGTTGTTCCACCCGACCCGCAG
>NW_003211877.1:0-914 GCF_000006405.1 Perkinsus marinus ATCC 50983
CAAGAGTCGCAACAAAAAACACAAAGGGTTTGCATAACTAGTCGTATAAATACAACTGCTATACTAACCTTGGTCTATTGCTGCATCATGCAAATCTTGTATTAGATTTGCGGGTAAGATAAATCCACCCGACTTTCCCACAATGAGCGGGTACTAATACAAAACCCCATGAAAATCAATGATATTTTTCAATATCATGAATCCTTCGAATAAACCGGAATACTCGACGCTGACCGATTTGGCAGCTATCGAATACCCAAAATATATCGAAATGTCAGTCATCCTGATCGCCGCCGGCAGATCAGGAGTGATGTCCAAAAACTCCCAATTTGGGAACTCGGACATCACAACAGTCCTTTCGCAAGAATCAGCCACCCACAATTATATAAAAAATGCAATAATCCGGAAAAACTTCGAAAAAGAAACCGTCAATGGTGATTGGTGACGCGGTGATACCAAAAATACAAATAGCACACGATATACCTCTTTTTTAAAAAATTCACCGCGTCACCCATCACCACCCCAAATCTGCGCAACGAAAAAGGTCAATTTTAAGTAAAATTCACTTAAATTTCACTTAAATTCACTTAAATGGAATGCGCAGATTTAGACCATTTTGGTGACATCTCCAAATGACCTACCACATATGGTCCACTGTAACACCCCATCCTCAGAAGCATACCCATATGGTTGAAATCGAGCCACATGGCCTACATCAACTTTTATACCCACCTGCAAGTCAATTTCGCCCATGTGCGAAATTGATGTGCAGCTTTCGCGAGCATCTTTGACCAAACGTGCACATCGATTTCGCGCATCCCCCTCCACCCCTTGGACAATGTTATAAACTATGTTCACTTGTCTCTCTATGACTACTGGACTGTGATGTGGGCTAGCATAGAGTGCTTCACAAT
>NW_003210921.1:0-1454 GCF_000006405.1 Perkinsus marinus ATCC 50983
CAGTTTGCATCTCGCGACTGGACAGTGTATCTTTGTTGCCGTACTCGGACAAGCGGACAGCCTCGGAAACAATCTGTCAAAAGGCGTCGTGACCCAGAGAATTCATGATCACCATGCTCTTCTTGAAATACCAGGTTTTGGGTGGATTTGCTTCAACACCTTGAATATGTAGGGTATGTTTAAAAGTCTCCTTTCTAGCTAATCTGCGGTTCTTATCACCAGTCGGCTCGCCATAAGTATCACTTTTGAATGGTATTGTTCGACTATGATGCGATTTATGGAAGCCTTTTGTTTGTGTGGTCGGTCTACCTAACTCCTCAACTATGGCATTAGTAGACAACGAGTCGGCTGACGAAGAAATGGAGGTGAAAATTTTGAAATTTTGTTTTCATTTTAAAAAGGGAAGAAAGAAATATGCTCCGAGTTCGCGCGAAAAAAGGGCTTACGAACTGTGCCTCATGTGATGCTAATGTGCGGCATGAGCGGCCGTTCTGGAGTCTGCGGAACTGCAGCTCAGCCACCGCGCTGACTAACGCGTTGAGCTGCAGTCCCGTAGCTCAGCCCGGGACTGCAGCCCGGCCAGGCCGGGTACTTAACCCAAAGTCAACTCAAAACCTATTGCCTGGTATAACGGGCTCGAGAAATCATCCTAAAACACACATCGCTACTTAACTAGAGTGATTCTCCTGGCCGGGCCAGGATAGGGCCAGGCTGGCCCGAGTGGGGCCGCCTTACCCTAGTCGCTAGGGCCTAGCGTACCCCCTGACATAGAATTGAGAATACACCTATTAAATGTGCAGATAATGAATGAAAGGTGGACCAGAAATACCAACTAGTGCTGGGAATTCACCATTACAGCGGATCAGAGCATACAATAACACCAGCATTACTCTAGTTACTTGAGAACTTGTGATATTCTAGACCAGGATATCCTATAGATCGCATTATCTTGAAACAGAATGCTGGTTGTTATCGTGCATTAAGAAGTTTGATGTACTTATTATAAGCCTGTACGAGGCTTCGGTTTCCTTATTCTTCAGGTCGTAGTCGCTTCCTCTTCTGGAGCCCGTAGCGTACATCGGGAGGAAGTCTTCGCCCAGAAACCCTACCGTCGCTACCACGTGGTTGTCCCGCTCGTCGAAAGTGAGTCTTATAGGTATTCCAGTCTGGTGGACGATAGTAGCCGAGCGCCCCCACCAGGGCTATCACGTGAGGACATATCGAATTTGCTCTCCATGCCTCGCACGTGCAAACAGGTCCTTGTGCAGGATGCAGTCGGAAGTCGGGTGACTCCTCGAAGACAACCAACGCATAGTTCTCCTTAGCCTTCCAGGCTTGTTGAAGCGATCCGTAAGCACCGGTGCATACATTTTGTACTTCGCCGCGTCTCTCGATCGAGATAATGGTTCGAAAATCCTTCGAACCTCCTGTGAAAGACTTTGGACTCCTCGCGA
>NW_003207591.1:0-1705 GCF_000006405.1 Perkinsus marinus ATCC 50983
ACTCGGGTCTGTGAAAGTGAATGATGCTCCGCAGATTACCACTCCCGGCGATGACATTCTTTTGGACAGTGGAACCAATTTCTTCTACGTCTCACCAGATTACTACGATGATATCACTAAGGATGTCAAGGAACAAGCTGACAAGATTGCTGGGAGACCAGTGGATATAGAATACGACGCAGGAGCTAATCTGTGGAGATTCTCATGTGTTTATATGAACGCCTTGCCACCCCTGTCTCTAGGATTGGGCCCTCAAGGAACTGTACCCTTGAAGCTGACCTACCTGAACTACGCCTTGGATGATAATGGTTCCTGTTTCCTGCTTATCAAGAAAGGGGAAGAAGATGAAGCCTGGATGCTTCCTGCTAAAGCTGTCATCGGAAATTACTACGAGTTTCAGCCTGATCAGAGACGACTGGGAACCGCTCCAGCAATCGCCTGATGTTCAAGTCGTAGTCACGCCTCCACCTGCCCTGATAGGTCTTCGGTGAAGCCATGGTGTGGATTACACCGTGTAACATGATTCAGAGGATCGTTTTGTCTTACCCCATGTCACTAATCGATTTGTCTTAATCCACGTCAGTGATCGTTTGGTCTTGCTCCATGTCACTAATCGATTTGTCTTAATCCACGTCAGTGATCGTTTGGTCTTGCTCCATGTCACTAATCGATTTGTCTTAATCCACGTCAGTGATCGTTTGGTCTTGCTCCATGTCACTAATCGATTTGTCTTAATCCACGTCAGTGATCGTTTGGTCTTGCTCCATGTCACTAATCGATTCGTCTTAATCCACGTCAGTGATCGTTCTGTCTTACTCTCAGTGATTGCATTGTCTTGGTCCATGTCAGTAATCGTTTCGTCTTGATTCATGTCAGCGATTCTGAGTCTATGACCTCCTCATTGCCTGAGAGTATTTTCATCAGAAAACTTCTTGCGTCGCTTCTGGTCAGAAACAGTTGAGTTCGACCGAGACATGATTCTGTGATATGAGAAGGATATTACGGGCATAACCGCTTACTTCCGATGTGATTTCGACTCGTCACTTGAGTATAGTGTATGCAGTGTGACGTCATCGTGGCATAAGAATATGTTCCCGATTCGTGGGCACAGCTAGTTATCACAAATCGACCTATAGGTCATATTACTAAAATATGACCGCGACTGGCATTGAGATATAGTGAGCATACACGCGTAGAATAGTCAATCCTGAAAATAGAATTCTCGACTGGAGTATCACATTTTTGAATTAGGAATTAGAGAAAGAGTTCCGCGACATGCAAGGGAAAGGGGCCCTGGATGAAGGTAACTCCGCAAAATCGATGCTCTCACCGGCGAAATTGATTTCCTTGATCATGAAATTGTATTTCTCATCCGCAGGATTGACATCATTTTTTGACCCTTTTGACCGATACATGTACCTAAACCCAAACTCCAAATTAATGTCCTCACTCGTGTATGTGACGTCCTCGTCCGCGGGCACAGCGGCTGTATTCGCCAAAGGGACTCCTGATTCAGGAATCTCAGGCTCATCAGGCGAGAAGTCCAGGGATCTTGCATGCCATTCGGAAATGTATTCAGCGAATACAGCCGCCCAGTGAGTAGTCTAGTGAGGAAATCGTCAATGGTAGGGCAGCATAGTGTGAAGGAACTCCTCATATTATGTTGTCTCCTTCTTTCCTTACACAATAGCCTGCTGACTGTCAT
>NW_003207591.1:1805-4294 GCF_000006405.1 Perkinsus marinus ATCC 50983
CTCTGCCATCTGTGACTTGTTAGATTCTTATCTGACGGGAAGGTGACTCTGATGCACCGCAACGGTGACACGGTGAGAGTTTCTGGGCTTTTGGTGACACCAGGATTGGCTCTTTGCAAGATAATGCTCCGAGACGCTTCTCCAGAGGATCTGACTCATTTCACTCGATGGTTACGAGACTGCAAATCGTCCCCTAGCAGAACGCTCAAGCGGAAATTAGAAGGTGCAGAGCCTCAAGGGGATGCAGTAAAGCGGAGAGCGAGCACAGGAAAACACCTTCCGAATGAGGTGGGAACTCCTTCACTCGGTGAAAGCCCTTTCGGCAGGTCTAGTTTAGGTTGAGATCGAGCCCCGAGATTTCTCGTCGGCAGGCGACGGGTCGCGTGGACTGAATGGTCTCCCTGATGAGGTCCTCCAGATGATATTAGAACACATCCCGCCAGATAACAAAGTTAATTCGTGTACGAATGTCTCCCCGACTCGGGCGAAGCTGGTGACACGTGCTTGTCAGCCCCTTTCGGGTCATTGGGGCTCACGTGCGCTCGCCTTGAGCATTTAGTGCGGACATTCAATGGGCGTAATGAGCTGAGAATAATCAATGGCGGCAACAAGCCTATCACTAATGACTTCGTGTGAGTCACTGTGCCACTAATGCAAGTGTAATGCAATGTGAAGGTTAACGGCTTTCCGGCGACGTCGGGGAGTCTGTAGAGTGATACTCCCGGAGTTTACTACTCTCCTTCCCGAGACGCTGACACGAATGGCTCAGCTGCCTACGAGTGAATATTATAAATACATGGTGGACCTGTGCTTGAGGGGTTGTGGAAAGTTGAACGGGAAGGCGATTAATTTGTTCATCAAGAGGTAGGGTTAAAACACTCCGGGCGGGGCTCGAACCCGCGGCCACGGGCTTAAAAGGCACGCGCTCTGCCGACTGAGCTACCGGAGCTGATGTATTCTTATTCTTCCGTTTTCAGATGTGCCGCTCTCTCTCATATTGACCTCTTCGATATCCCTTCGGCCGCTGTTGATTCGACCTTCGCTGGTGTTCGAAGGACTTGCAAGAAGTTGAAGATAATCCGCGTTGGTGAGAGCTCGAGCATTGGACTCGTTAATGCCAACGGACAGGAGCACTTCGTCGTCGGTTTACCTCCAGTATGACAACTGAGAGCATCTCCAATATAACGATGCCATTGAGGGACACGCCCTCTTGCCTGGAGGAGCTGTCGCTGCTGAGACTCGACATGGTGAAGATCGGACAGTGTGGTATGGATATGATCGCGGACCGTTTGTCTGCATCCCTGGTGGGGCCTCCTTCCTGCGATAAGAAGGTTGGATTGAAATTGCCTATCAGTTACGCCTGGATCTGTCTAACCCGGAGGGAGTGTGTCCTTCACCAGCAAATCTTTCTAAATTGACTCGTCTAAAAGCACTCAACTTGACGGGGTGAACTAAGACTTGTTGCTGTTGGATCTCTCCGATCCTGTCAGGTGGTCATCTACAGCAGAGACGCTCGTATCAGCGCTGAAGAGTCTCAACGAGTTGGAGTTCCTCGACTTGTCCGATACATTGATGGACGATGCGGGTCAGTCTGCACCATCGACTCCCACTCGGGCTGTGACCCGTATACAGGATTGTCACTTCTCGCCGTGAACCTTCCTCGACTTCGACGTTTGAAGTTGTCAAGATGTCGATCAGTGAGTGATGAGGGTGTGATCAGCATACTGGAGAACTCTGGCCTACTAGAAACGCTCGACCTTTCCTATAACAGGAAGGTGAGTTATGCTTACTTGGATTGAACAGCGCGAAATGATCGGACACCTTCGTCCGATCATCTTCGATCATCTATGTCCTTGCTCCATAGCAATATCGTGATTTTTGCGCCGTCTTTCTTGTGGGATTTCCCTCCCTACTCTTCCTGGCTGAGTTGAATCACCATTGTGCGCAGATAACAGAGGCGATCCCCCACAACCTGCGGTGTGTGGCCAGCAAAGAGAAATTCAAAGGATTCGGGATAAAAGAAACCAATTTAGTGCGAGCCGACGCCTCTTGAATGTGAGCGTCAAACCCCTTGGTCAGGTACCCCTGTTCACAGCCCAGCTCGCTGATTGCTTCCTCACTCACACAGGGAATACAGCTGTTATTTTCACTACAGTAGGTATCGGCAGCAAGTCTTTGGCTGATTGTATGTTGTTGTTGTTGTGATATTAGGAGCTTTCTGCGGTGCAGTATTTACCATCAGAGAGGAGCTCGACTTGCGAATTAAATGATGCGATGACATTGTTATGAATTATTGAAGTTTCATATTCTGCTTTGAGACAGTTGCTTTGAGAACTCCAATACGGGAGAGGCAATGATCTTCATCGATTGCGTACTCTAAAAAGTTGTTGCTGTGATTGCAGTCCGATGCCTGTTTTTGACGGGAGCACACTTTGTTTATACACTTTTCCTCATCACACGTTGGAGTTTCACCCGTTTTACGCGAAGTG
>NW_003215408.1:0-1188 GCF_000006405.1 Perkinsus marinus ATCC 50983
TTCTGTGTTTAGTTATCATAGAGGATCCACAACAAACAGGATCATCATAGAACTGTGGTGAGGTTGGGGCCTGAGAACAACAACAGCTACAGGGTACTACTACCTCCTGTATGAATACCGTAACATATCTCCATCGGCCACGACGGCGGCAAGACACAAGTTGTATGATGATAATCTCTCAAGTGGTTATGGTGATATAGTCGTTCGTCACACTACGAAGGGCTACAGCTAGAAGTACACATCTTGCAGCTAAGCTCTCTGAGTGTAAATTCCCGAGTCTGACCTCCTCCTTTTTACAATCTAGATGGGTAGTAGAAGATGTATTGTGTTACTTATAGAGTTAGTAGTGATAGATAACTTCGCCACCATTGCTCGGTTGTATATACGACAATGGGAACATTGCTCCTCTACTATAGACAACAATCTACTCGTGGGATTACATCTGGGGCTATCAAGGATAGTATACACTCTATAACATCATCGTCATAATCACGATCAAAGCAGAAGGAGTCTGTAGTAGATTAGCATATGAGAGGTCGAGTGGTAGGGTTGATATCGATAGGAACTAATAAGATGGTGTTGGACATTTACTATTAGTCGTCTAATCTTGGGAGCTATCCAGCTATACAGTTTGGCAATGGGTCTATCATCATCATCTTTTCCCCCAGGTCAAGTACGGTACTATTTATCCTTTATAATGGTATTATCTCTAAGGAGAAGGCGTAAATAGATAGATGCATTAAGGAAAAGAGTATTGACAGAGTTGTTGGTGGTTATTAATAAGCAACACTGCTTGCTGTTCTAGTAGGTATAGCGGTATATATGTGAACAGATGTTAACAGCATTGAGAGCAGAATTGGTGTGTACTCAAGTTGGTGTGTAGTGGTATACTACTACTACTCTCATCATAATGATCTGAGGAGATTATTATTCTATAAAGAAGTCCTTAAGAATGATATCGTTATAATAGTAGAGTTCATCAATCCATCATGAGTAGTACCTTCTTTTCTACTCTTGTGGAAGTTATCTCACTAAGGCTGATGTTGTACTTCATGTTGATTATGCTGTTCATAGTGTTATTCAAGAAGTTGTTCCCATCATTAAGGATACACTCTAGTGTCACACTCCTGTATCACAATATCGGCTAGTGTAATCTCCTTTATATGATTGGGAAGAAGAAGCTCTCAA
>NW_003199434.1:0-2229 GCF_000006405.1 Perkinsus marinus ATCC 50983
AAAACTTCAAAGGAAAAAATTCGGAAGGAATTCCCCAAGATTTTTAAACGAGAGGAAAAAGAATACTAGAAGAAAAATTCGCCGAATTTTTCTTCTAGTGTTCTAGAATTCCCCCCGAATTGAATTCGGGGAAGATGACGTCGACTAAGGTCGAACCTGCGAATCTCTTGACCTCCTCAACTTCCTCATGTTTTCTCTTCGGTGGTTTTTTGTCACTGCGCCACAAAATCATGTCCAAGATTCTACGCAGGAATCCAACCCTTCGTGGAGGGGCAGCTTTCGGACCTTCTGCTCCTAGATCAGGAATGGTATCAATCTGAGAAATATCCTGAAAGATACCTGCGCACAGCGAAGAAAACGAATGGTCGAGAGATCCCCGGTTCAACCCCGGCACCCCGCTCACGTCCAACTCGGTCCCCTTCTGATTGGGCATATTCAGACTGGATAAAATCGACAGTCTTCGAACTGAATCGACGGAGAGGCTGCTGTGGGGCTCTTCTGGCGGAGGGAAAGTCTGAAAAATATATGTTCTGATTCATAACTTCTGAACCATATTCAAAACATCAAGAAAATAGAGAGAAAATACCTGTGAGAGATCTAAAATCGTTGGAAATTATCGACAAATTTTTCTCCACTTTCACGGAAGATTTTTCCGAAAGAATGAGATGAAGATTCTCCAGGGTTTCAAAACCTTCAAAAAATATCCGAAATGAGCCTAAAACGACAAAAAATAACCATTTCGAGACCTCCCCCAAAATAGTCGATTTTTCCTCACCATTTCAGGTTTTCCATCAACCGTCAACCACGGTGCCATGAAAGCCAACGGCGTCTTCTTGGATGAGTACAATTTCATCAGAGGGAGCTCCCTATCTTGAGAACGCTCAATGTCGGAGGACGCCGTAGACATGGATAGTGTTCTCATTGCTAGAAATCACGGGTAAAAAAGAAGAAATGAAAACTCGCTTCGCTCCGTTAAGGAAAATAACTTCCGGGAGTGACACGGCTTCTGAAACTGACGCTTCAGAGTCGGAAGGTAACACAAGCTACACCAACAATAAACGGACAAGATTCTTAAATGCATCTTTGATGTGAGAATGTTTAATTGAAGCAGTTATATTATGTATTTGAACAGCCACCTTTCCAAATCAACGAGAATGATGGCCTCAAAATGTGCGCAGAAAGTTCGCCAGCGACGGAGGTGTCAAAGACACTGTCCTGATGACAGGCTCCAGAACCCGAGCGCAACTTGTTGAGTCGATACTCGAGTGTGCGCATTCAACCATTTGAGATCAATGCAAGGCCTGACGGGCGTAGAAGTCTTGCGGACTAGTAGCCAGATGACTAGTAGCCAGGGGACTAGTAGGAAGACTAGTAGACAAGCGGACTAGTAGCTAGAGGAGTTCAGTGAACTCAACTCAACTTTACACTCATCCCCGCTCTTGAATTTGATGTGTAAAATAGACTCGCTGTGGCCAGCGAGAGGTGAGCCTAACGGAGCAAGTTAGTTCATGCCATGAACTTCATGGCCAGTTCGACTAACCCTCCCCGCCGACCAGAAACGACTGCCGTGAGCGGTATTGACGGTAGCGGCAGCTGCTAGATCCTTGCACCCGTAGTGCCTCAAATTACGAATCCTAGCAGCAAGCGCCAACTTGAACATTAACGAAAGCTCAGTTGGCGTAAAAGCCGATCACCGTGCCGTCGAGAAGTGTGAAACCTTGACAGTGCTTCCCAAAATCGGTGCGTTTGCCGTTATACATTGAAAAGCAAGTCAAGATAGCACATAACCTTGATACGCCTACTGTCCTCGAAATTCCAAATTAAAATGGTCCGGGATGGTGGCGACAGCGGGAACAGTAGGAGTGGTCCCTTGTGAAACATGACTGGTGTGTCCGATGAACCTTGTGTGACGAGTAGATAGCTACTCCCCTCTTGAGCTGTCAAATCTCCTCAACTCTACATGACGTCTTCACAATGACGAAGAGTTCTGTGAGATACTACGCAAGCAATGGTCAAAGCATCGCATAGCATTATCATTTGCTCCCAATGTCAACATAACTGTATTTATAGAGACAGTATAAGTCCCTTCCAGACAAATTACATTTTTGAAGTTCTCATCCCGCCGTATAAATTTCCCCAGGCAGTATGCTGGGCACCAACATCAACTTACTACAATTTCTCCGAACTCCATAGATTCAGTCGACTTCATTCAGTACCACGCCCAATGAA
>NW_003210770.1:0-2855 GCF_000006405.1 Perkinsus marinus ATCC 50983
ATGCGCTCAGCGAGGACACGGCCAGCCCCTCCAGATTGAGGGATTTTCTTTATCCTATCACGGAGAGCATCATCGTGATCCGCCATGAGTTGAGCACACTTGCTGCATGCCGAGTTAACGAGCGACTGCTCTGAAGGACGTCCAACCCTATGCACATTAAAGCGTCTCGCCTGTGTGTCGTTCGATATGCGATTAGAGACAATAGCGCATACTTAGCACGGGGGCTTCTTGTAGAGATACCGTCTCGATATAGAATAACTTATTCTATATCGAGACGGCAGAGGGAGCTCAAAGCCCCCTCTGCCACTCATAGAGTAGTAGTACTACTGTAGTACTCGAGTTGTCGCAACTGCCACCCGCTGACTAAGCCAACGCAACGATATAAAGGTTGATAGAAGATTGAAATCACAAAAAATATAGACAAGAAAAACTACGAGAAGACGGCCATCCTGACCTCAGACGAATCTCTCTGAATTTCTCACGCACCACGGAGCAAGCTCGTCGGATCCCCTCCCTGCAAGAACACCAAATTCTGAGGAGGCGCCGCCATCCCCGGTGGAACCACATGACGGAAACTGCATCTGAACGGGCCAGAAGTGAATCTTTGGATCAGCAACCTAAGATACCACCTATCTCCGTAATGGCACTGTCCTCGCAACCAATGACGGCATATCTTAGAAGCTCCACCTACGTCGCTTCGCAATCTTTTGTACGCCGGTCCGGTTTGTGACTGATACCGAAAATCCTCCAAACCTTTTCCGCTGCTGTTTCTACCGCATCAAATCCATGCGGCTGATTCTCCGGTAACCTCGGATCAACTGCTTTCGGCGCTACATTTCCATCATCATCCTCATCATCATCCTCGGAAACTTCTCCTAATGCACTCCGCCTCTTTTTTGCCACCAGCATATTCTGCGCGGCGTATAATTCCTGATAGAAAAACCATAAAACAGTCTCCACCCCAGTGAAGACCCTACATGAAGTTTGTCTTCCAGCGACTCCTGCGTTGATCCTTCAACCATAATCATCTGTATTGCTGGTATCTAAAACCGGACCTATTCCGTATCTTACAGTTGCCAACCTAAGATACCGGTATTCCTCTCTGAGAACACCACACCCCATAGTCTTCATAGACTCCCTTCATAAGATGCTCCACCATCTCACATGTGCGTCGGTAGGATACCTAATCCGTATCTTACCACGAGCAACCTAAGATACCTCCCCTTACCTCGTCGTTGCTCGAGACGCAGAGATGTAGAGGCTCGTCCGACTCCTTCTGTTCAGGTCCCTCCCTGTAGTTACCTATTAATTTCCGAGCCGACAATCACCATAGAGCTCGAACATTCTAGTAGACATATTCAACTTGGTGAGAGGTCTATGAACGACTATGCCTAAATAGATGCTATGGTTTTCTACATTCACTCTACATCGTATCCACTATTAAGGATCCCCGCATAAAAACATTCATGAAGTAAATATACTTCTTTCCGAGCACAAAAGTACCCACCCCAGGATTCGAACCTACGACCATCTGTTCCATAACAGACATCCCAACCAACTCGACTACAAAATTAACGACAACCGCAACACCAGATCTCACTTCTTCGTCCTCTCAATCTTAATTTCGCACACGTTGTGTTATGAATTTCCTTCATATGCTCCCCATTAGGTCCGATGATCCTCCCGACTATAGGGAAATCCTTATGCATTCTCTCCGCTCCGATTACGAATCTGAACAAATGCTTTAATCCACAATTCCACCATTCAGAACATCCCTACCGCGCGCACCAGCGTCCGCCAGCACTCATCGCCGCTACCCCTTCTGGATCGACTCCAAGACAGGCTCCCTCCCCTATACACATAATCAGTGTAAGAGAGAAATACACACTCGTTGCTGATAATATAACAGTTATTGGGAAATCTCGGGAAATTCTTATTGGTTTCGATGCACTTCTCGTTTGAAAATGAGAAACCAACACATATTCCCACACGGCGCATAGAACATAGAAGCAGGAATTCATTAAACTTCAAGAAATAACTTTACTTAAAGTCTAAAGATAGTGAGCAAAATGCTGCTAATGTGATGATTTCATTTACGTGGGAAACTGATCGAAGAATATGATCCTAGCCATACGTGGAAGCTTCGAAATGAGTTCCTCCTAGGTTCCTGAACAGAGCTACCAAGTCTCACCTTCTCGTTGTAAGCTAGCGGCCGCAGCAGTCTCCAACAGATTCTGTTTATGCAACCATTACAGCGTCAATTAAAAAAACATTCTCACCCTCAGTTCTTTCTCGACTTCAGCGCTGAATCGTTTTAAACGTACAACACATGTGTCACCTTCGAGCTTCAAAACCATTCCTGAGCCAAAACAACTCTATCACCGGCGGAAATGTAAACACTGGGGTTTCACCCGTTTTACGTGGAGTGGCGTAATACTCTGTGGAAAAGACGATATTCGCGGTGATATGCAGTAGTCGTGAAATATGTTTTTCATATTACGGGCGAAACTCCATCGTTTTCTAAGTGAGTGTATTATCTAAGTTATAATATCTAGTACATGAAAATACAGAAACCACTATAACTACAAGTTTCATCACTAAACAACAGTGTTGTAAAATATACACACCTTCCTCAGCTGAGCTCAGAAGTGTTCTCAATTATAAAACTAGGGTATAAGTGTACAAAAACCAACAAAAATTTACTCCCAAAATTTTCACATATTTTTCAACACTGCTGAATAACTGACCATCTAGATGACGTTGGCAGTCTTGTGCATCTGAATTCTCTTGGAATTCGACTAACGCCACATCGGGCGCCGAAACCGAGTCCAACAACTGCACTGTTTTCAGCGGAC
>NW_003202767.1:0-875 GCF_000006405.1 Perkinsus marinus ATCC 50983
GCTCCTTGAGTCAGCTGAAGTGTGATGCTTTCCTGAGGCTAGATCAGGTGATCTCTTTGCACTGTGGTGTGGATTTGTAGACACGTAATTGTCGTTCGTTATTATGATATTATTTTATCGAATATCGTGGTATTTGATAACGTACCGTAATTAATAACTTTAGTGAATGAAAATAATTTCGGAAAAATTTCATTAAATTTTTCGAATATTTTCTTATTTCCTTTCAGCTATCAGCTATAAGGGAATATATATATGTTAGCATTAGGAAAGGATTAACCAGCACAGCAGAATCCAAACGCACTAGGACGTTGTGACTCCCTTAGGCAGCTCTGACAGCGCTGCATGTACTCCCATCTACCACGAGCGGAGTTGGACAGTCTGGGAAGTCCCTCGTGGGCCTATTAGGTATGCAAGCCGCGTTGGTGGGGAGGTATGGCATTTATGGTAGGAGCCTCTATAAGGAGCAAAGGTGGGCAGCGAAGGATCTTACAGTGGGCGAGGAATCCTCTAGTGGAAATAAAGGAAGTCCGCAAGCGACACGATATTGTAACTGCATACCACTCCTGTGGAAATTCATGAGAAGATCTTGTCCTTGTTCTCTCAGGTTGGGTATCTCCTCCATTGTGACGCCTTGAGGAACTCCCTCCTACGGCGCCATCTCAAGACAATTCCTGATCTCGATCGGCTCCGCATGAAGATGGTGCAAGTGGCCTCCAGACAAGGATGGGGCCATGAGAAAATATCCCTCGAAGAGCTCGTCCGACTGTAGGGTTCGCCTACTGCTACTGTATTGTCTCCTCATCATTCGTAGTATGAATGTCTTGCGAGTGCTCAAGATATCGCTTTTGAGATTCAGAACACGCCTGCGCCTACCC